>NC_134398.1:76556129-76634157 GCF_050003625.1 Haematobia irritans | reverse complement strand
TCCCACCAGCTGTAATGTTATTCGATGAGACCAATTGTTATCCGATGAGACCAATGAACCAGACAGGTTCATACATGTTCATACCGGAAACCCGATATTGCACATGCGGCATAAAGCAGACGGGCACATGTCGCAGACGCAGCACCTTCCACACAAAAATTAACTATAAGTATGTTAACTAAAAGAAATTGTATTCACTAGAATAAAGTCAATCAAATTGGACGGTTGTCCAACAAAAAAAATTATTTTTATTTTCTCCAAAAATCCGAGACACGTAATTGGCGCACTCGGTAGTCCTGCTTAACGTTAAGCATAGGACTTAATAAAAAAAAAATAAATAAATAATGACAATAAGTGGAAAAGACAATAATTCAGAAATACATAAAGAAGAAAACCAGGTTCTATGTTAAACGTTACGTTTTGACGTTTCATAAGCAAGGAAGAACCTACTTTGTGCCAACAAAAAAAATTCAATAAATTAGTGAACTAACCTAACTTAAATAATGGCAACTGTGCACTTACTATTCCTGGGCTGCCTGTGAGTATGAACACCCTTTTTCAAATATATATATATGTATACAAGGAAACGATTATTAAGACTAAATGATTGGTAAGAATATAAATAACATAAAATATATATTACGAGGAAATAAATAATAAAATAAATTAACACCAGTAGAAATCCTTTTAATCTCCCTTCAGTTTTTTTGGTGCCAATTGACCCCTTTTTCCAAGCAATTGGAATTTTATACCGGTCATGGGACTGGTTGTATTTAGCCAATTGGTAGCCACTTCATGAATTTGTCTCTAGACCACAATGAACCCATCCCCTAACCGGTTCAAATGTCTCTATCACAGGGTTAATTAACACATTTCTGGCCCTTTTGCATCTATAACAGGGACAGTTCTATTTTTAGATTTTTTTTCAGTTATATTTTCCCTACATTTGTTCATTTTCTACTAATATCGCAAACATTTAAATTGACGTTTCAACGCTGGGTGTTCAATGGCGTTTGTGGCTGAATGCGTTAAGGCGTTTTGTTATGCTGCCAGTAAACCCAGGTTCAAAACCTGGCCGGAGCGAAAAAGTTTTTCAAATTGTAAAAATTAGATAAAATAACATAAGACAAATAAAAAAAAACATTGATAGAAATAAGAAGTAAAATTGGTGGAAAAATTTGTTTTTTTAGAACTGTCTCTCTAACATGTCTATTTGAACTGGTTAATTGGTGGGTTGAAAACAACCGGTTAAAGGATTGGTTTGTAGGTATCTATGTGGGGGTCAATTGACCCTTCCTATGACAACCCCATGTTAATTTCACCGGTCACCTAACCAGTTAAAGGACCTGTACCGGCTATAAAGGACAGGTGAATCGACCTGTTTGGGACCAGTCCCAAGAACTGAAGGGCTATGATGGAACATCATAGATAGGATTTTAAAAATAAAGAAGATATAAAATCTGTGAATGAACATCATAGATTATCTTCATAAATAATACAAATTTAAAAACGATGAATTGCAAGAAAAAACGTATATAAAAAAAAAGAAAAAAAGAAACATATGCCAAAGGATATAAAAGAAAAATACAAGGATACGATATATACAAAAAAAATATATAAATAAATAAATAAGGAAACGAAATATAAATTACAAGAAAAGAAGAAAAGAAAAGAGAACATATACCAAGTGTAAAAAATACATATACGAAAGAATATAAAAGGAATATATTTATGTTAAAAGGATTGTAGATTAAATGCCTAAAATTGAAAAAACATTCTTTAAAATATCTTCCATATACAATTCCGAACTCAGACAATACATCCAAAATGAATCCTACAGGGAGTAGTACCAATAACAACAATAGCGTAGACGTTTTCAACTCTTTACGCATACCAGATGCAATTAAAGACCTTCCACGGTTTGACGGGAACCAACGGCTTCTGTATGAATTCATTAACAATGTCGAAGAAATATTATTGTACCTTAGGGATATTGATGGCACCCCTAGTGCCAAAATTCTACTACGAGCTATTAGGAACAAAATAGAGGGGGAAGCGAATGAAATATTAAATATGCACGGAACCCCATTAGTATGGGATGAAATCAAGAAAAACCTTATTTTACACTACTCGGACAAAAGGACGGAGACGTCCCTAATAAAAGATTTACATAATCTAAGACAATATAATTCAAACGTTGAAACATTTTACAGTCAGATTGTCGAAATACAGTCGACACTACATAACAAAATTCTTATTCACGAAACAGATCAAAGCGTAATTAAAGCGAAGAAAGAACTATACGGCGAAATGTGTTTAAACACATTCCTTGCCGGTCTTAAAGAACCATTAGGAGCTACGGTTAGGGCCATGAGACCCGAATCCTTGCCAACGGCATTATCCTTTTGCCTTAAAGAGCAAAACATTTTTTACAGAAAAAAAGATACTTTCGGACCAAATTTTAGGAAACCCGATTATCGCAAACCATACCAACCTTATTACAACCCCAATTTTAAACGATCAAATGGATTCCTGCAAACTCAAAACTTTAAACAATACAACGCACAACCTAAAACAGGGTACCAAAATAATGGTCGAAATAACAACTTTATTCAAAATAAAGCTATAAAATACGAAAATGGATTTAATACAGACGTCAACTCTAGAATGAGTAAATTCAGATACCCGAAACCAGAACCTATGGACATCGACTCAGGTCACACTAACTATAGAACGACAATGACTCGCAACACTAACCGTACAGGATACTCACAGCAACACGGTAGAGAAATGTATAATGTTAATTACGAAGACGGTTTTAATCAAGATTCGTATGATAATGAAAATGTAGCCAACAGTGATGATTCAGGAAATTTTCCTATTTTAGCCTCCAAAAATCTACCGGATTCGTAGAAATTAATAAGCATGGTAACACATTGCCCTATGTTAATATAGACTCACCATTTGGTAAACCCCTTAAATTCTTAATACACGGATGAAAAAGGCTGTTTTTCATATGTTTGGCTATAAACATTATATGTTTGGAACACAAATTTTTAAACACAATATTTTTGAGTGCAAGCATATAATGTTCATAAACTAGCATAACATGTTTGGGACATATATGTTAATATGTTAGAACATATTATGTTTGGGACATAAAATGTTTGTAAATATAATATGCTTGGATGCAAACATATATTAATTTAGAAATAGCCTATAAACATATATGTGTTTAGTAGCTTGGAGCGCTATTTAACAGGGAACGATATTGAATTAAGTTGGTGGTTGTTGCTTGTTATTACAAAATTAACATTTTATTTTTCCTTGGGCAATTGATCAGCTACTTCTTTGATCCTTACAAACTGTGTGGTCCGCTGTTCGAATCCCCGTCCAGCAAAATGCTTCCAAACATATTATATTTTCACATAATAACATATTGTTTTTTGGAAGACAACATTATTGAATTTGGATGCAAAAATACAAAATGTTTGGAACTTAGAGTACCCAAACATATATTGTTTAGACTAATATGCTTTCAAACATATTATATATTGGAAGTGATCAAATATATAAATGTTTGGGCAATACCCAAAAATGTATATGCTTGAAGCAAAATATGTTTGGGAGTATATGTTACAGAAGCGATATTTTGTGAGCGTGTAGATACAGGAGTTTCCGCTTCATTTATCAATCCGGAATACACCCTGCAATCAAGGATAATTGATTGTAGTCCAATTACTATAACTACTGTCTTAAATCAATACAAAGTAGCGAAAAAGGCAATTTTGCCAATATTTAAAGAATTCAAACAAGAAGGAAACTTAACATTTCTAGTGTTTAGGTTCCACAATTATTTTGATGGACTACTTGGCATAGATATATTAATGCAGTTAAAGGCTAACTTAAATTTATCAAACTTGTCCCTTATAACACCCAACTCTACCATCCCACTTAAAATAAAACCAAACTTCACATCAGAAAAATGGATAATTCCTCCATTTACGAAATTATTAGTAAAACTTCCAGTAGATATCCAAAATGGTAACTTCTTTATAAACTCGACAATAATAGCCCCCGGCTTAAGCATCTCTGAAGGCCTATACTCTTCGAAAGACTGGTTCAGTGAGATGGAAGTCCAAAACACTTCTAATAAGGAACAATCACTTTTCATCGATCAACCAATGAAAGTGAAACCATATGAATCTTCGGAATTTGTTGAAATCAACAACTGGAACTTAGCAAACACCACTGCATCTAATCTTAACGAGATATCAGATTTAATCCGAACATCTCATCTGAATACAGAAGAGAGGAAAAATATTTTGAAACTATGCAAACGATATGATGATATATTCTTTAAGGAAAACCAACTACTTTCTTTTACAAATAGCATAAAACATAGCATTAGAACAACAGACCGATATATACAAAGCCGTATAGGTATCCGTATATCCATAAGGAAGAGGTTAAAAAGCAAATACAAAGCATGTTAGAACAAGGGATTATCAGACAAAGTTACTCCCCTGGAGATTCGAGCGGGAAACAGAAATGGCGTCTCGTAATAGATTACAGGAAATTAAACGAAAAGACAATTTCAGATCGATACCCTATACCTAATATTACAGAAATCCTCGATAAACTTGGTAGATCTATGTACTTTTCAACACTAGATCTAGCAAGCGAGTTTCATCAAATCGAAATGGACCCAAAAGACATAGAAAAAACCGCATTTACCGTAGAAGGAGGCCATTATGAATACCTCAGGATGCCTTTCGGCCTCAAAAATGCCCCCTCAACCTTTCAAAGAGTAATGGATAATGTTCTTTAGGGTTTGATAGGTAAAAACTGCCTTGTCTACCTGGATGACATAATCATCTACTCTACGTTTTTACAGGAACACATTACTAATTTGAAAGAAATTTTTGATAGACTGAGGGAGGCCAACTTAAAGGTGCAGTTGGACAAATCTGAATTTTTAAAAAAGGAATTAGCATTCTTAGGCCACATAGTTTCCACAGAGGGAATAAAGCCAAACCCCGACAAAATTGAGGCTATAAAAAAATTCCCTATACCAAAAACCCAAAGAGATATAAAAGCTTTCCTGGGTTTATTGGGTTATTATAGGAAATTCATAAGGGATTTTGCGAAATTAGTAAAACCCCTTACGGCCTGTCTGAAAAAAGGACGATCTGTTGAATTAACCCAACAATATATACGGACCTTTGAGATATCCTAACTAACGACCCAATCTCCAGTACCCAGATTTTTCTAAACCTTTCATCCTCACTACAGATGCCAGTAATATCGCCCTAGGCGCAGTTTTGTCGCAAGGAACCGTTGGTAGCGACAAACCTATTTGTTTTGCTTCTCGCACACTTTCAGAGACCGAATGTAATTACTCCACTATAGAAAAGGAATTATTAGCCATAATATGGGCTACTAAATATTTTAGGCCCTATTTGTTCGGTCGGAAGTTCCAAATAGTTACCGACCATAGGCCATTAACATGGCTAATGAGCCTAAAAGAACCTAACTCCAAATTAATTAGGTGGCGCTTAAAATTAGAGGAATTTGATTACACCATTGTCTATAAAAAAGGGAAAGCGAACACGAACGCTGATGCCCTAAGTAGAATTAAATTAGTAAATAATACTAACATGCAAAATGATATTAATGTGAATGAAATCGCTTCCGATCAAGGAACACAAGGCACAACTATTCATTCGGCGGAAGAGAACTTAGATGACGGAATTTATATTTCTGAAAAACCACTGAATGAATTCAATTTACAGATAATATTGCAAAAATCGGATACAGGGTCACCTTTAACGATAGAGACAGTTTTCAGGAATAAACAAAGGAAAACTATTCGACGTGAACTATTCAACGAAGAAGTAATGACTAATATTTTCAAAGAATTTGTAGTTCCGGGTAAGGTAAACGCTATATTCACTGACGATGAAACGTTTAGGATCGTTCAACAAACATATTCAAAGCATTTTTCACACAACAGATTATTCAAAGTAATACGTTGTACTATAATTCTGACCGACATAAGACAAGAAGACGAACAAGAAACCTTGATCAGAGAATACCATGAAAACAGCAATCATAGGGGAATAAATGAAACCTATCTACATTTGAAGAGGAAGTATTATTTCCCGTTTCTAAAAAATAAAATTGGTAAGACGATAAGTAACTGCGGAAAGTGCCTAACGCTGAAGTACAACAGAAGTCCTCCAAAAATTAAATATGAAATACCGGAAACTCCGGAAAAACCGTTAGACATAATCCATATTGACCTCTATACTATAAATCACTACCATGTCCTTACGATACTAGACAAATTTTCAAAGTTTGCGGCTGCATACTCTCTTCCAAATAGGACTAGTCACCACAAGAAACCAAAAAATTCATAAATCAAGATTAAGGACTAAATAGAAAATGTAACTATATTTTTAGATTTCCACTAATACTGACTCAACTTATCGAAATACAACATATCCGACGAGACCAAGGGATAATACAGGTAAATCTCGGACCAGAAAGGATCATCGAAAATTACAGCAACCTCATACACATTGTAAATTTAGAAGATTATGAAACAAATATTAAAGAGATAGTTCATGTTTTAGATATATTCCAAAAACGGGGACGACTAACCGACTCTGTAAAAATAACGAATCTTAAACTTGAAGAACTACAAAACAAATTAACAACTCTTATCCCTTCTAAAAGATCAAAAAGAGGACTTATTAATGGACTAGGAACTGCAATTAAATTTATTACCGGAAATATGGACGCTCAAGATGCTCATGAATTAAACAATCAGATAAAAAGACTAGAAACAAATAAACAAATTTTCAAAACTTGACTTCTCATATCAATACAGAACAAAGAAAATTAGAAACATACTTACCAAACTTGTCCCAAGAAACCTCCAATAGAATTCAAAAGGAAGAAAACGTTTTACACGAAATGCAATACTTAGAACAAATAAATTATAACATTGACTTACTTAACGACCATCTAACCAACTTAGCTGAAGCCATAGTTTTGGCTAAACTAAATATTATTTCTAAACTAATCCTTAACCCAAACGAAATGCAGTTCATTTACGATGTATTGACTGAGCAGTCTCTTAATCTTATCTCATATGAGCATGTATATGAACTTCTTGGTCTTCAGGCATACTACAATCATAGTAACATAATATTCAACGTCAAAATACCTATCCTTTCCGAAATGGCATTTCAATTCAGTCATATTATTCCCTTGCCAATTAATAAAACTAAAATAATCGTAACCCAGCCATATATAGCCCACAATGAAAAAGGCGCTCAATACTTCGATAAAGCATGCCCCAGGATAGAACGCACCTTCTATTGCCACTCCCCACTGTATAAAGAGGACTTGAACGAATCAGCCTGCATTGGAAATCTCATCAACAACAAGCACCCCAGATGCCTATTCAACGACGTCGGCACAACAGAAGCCATTATTCCTATCGAAGAGAACTTTATAATTTTTGTCAACGTTAAACACTTATTAATAAACTCTACTTGCAGTAAACGTCCTCTCGAGATAGAAGGAACAGCTCTTTTACGTTACAGATCCTGTGACGTCGTCATCAATGGAGTACGATATTCGGACAACCACACCAAGTTCTGGGAACGTACACATATTGCCCCTCCAGTCCTTACGCAAATCGAGGAAGAAGCGACAATCGACACCCTAAACCTGAAGAAGCTCGCTGACTTTTATTTTAAAAATAAGAAGGCTGTCCTTATCTTGGAAAACGAAGCCGACAACAATATAAAACTGACTTACTTCGTCATTGCAATTCTTGCCGTCCTTATGGTTGCAACGTTTTGTGTTTCCCTCGTTTTGTGTTTCGTTCCAGCCACATCAACCTCCAGTCCCTTGTGGCCGTCACTATATTCCAAGGGGGGAGGAGTTACGTTGGCCACACCACACATTCGAACATGCTGACACGTTGGCCACACCACACATTCGAACATGCTGACGAGGCATGTTCCCACCAGCTATAATGTTATTCGATGAGACCAATTGTTATCCGATGAGACCAATGAACCAGACAGGTTCATACGACCGGAAACCCGATATTGCACATGCGGCATAAAGCAGACGGGCACATGTCGCAGACGCAGCACCTTCCACACAAAAATTAACTATAAGTATATTAACTAAAAGAAATTGTATTCACTAGAATAAAGTCAATCAAATTGGACGGTTGTCCAACAAAAAAAATTATTTTTATTTTCTCCAAAAATCCGAGACACGTAAGTCGCGCATTGTAAAAAACACAAGTGTTTTGATATTTGAAAGTAATTTTTCTTAAAAAATTAAACAAGTATAACTTTTTTAACAATGGAACCTTCAACCTCAGGTATTTTTTTAAGTTTTAATGGAATATATTAGTACAATAAGTATCTGTTTGTATTTTTAATAATTTTTTTCGTACAGGCGTATATAATGTGTGTTTTTAGGTATATATGTAGGCATATAGTTGTGAATACCACTGAATTCAGTGGAAATGTATTTTTTCTTGAAATAGAAATAGAAATATTTTTTTTTTTATGCCCATGCAACTGAAAAAATGCAAGTAAAAACAGAAATAATATGTGTACGTCAAGTTAGTTTACTGTTGTTGTAATTTTATTTCTTCTCTTTTGTTTTCCAGTGGACATGAAATCGAAATATAGAAGTTTCTACAAATTGCTTTAAGTACTGGCAGATTGTTTGTTAACAAATATCCTTGGTATTGTATGCCTCCAACGCTGCATAAATATTTTATACATGGACCGAAAATAGTGTCTAGTGTATTGTTGCCAAAGAGGCTCAGGAGGCCCGAAACAAAGATTTCAAACGTTTCAGGGAGGATTTCGCGCGAAAATGTAGTAGGCAGAAGGCTAACGAAGACATTTTTAATAGATTTTTAATCACTTCAGATCCTTTAATATGTTCTCTAAGAAAGTTTCCAAAGAAAAAATTTCAAAATTTGCCTATTGCAGCTGTGGAGCTCCTCAAACCCCCAAAAGAGGATAATGTTGAAAATGATGATGATGGAAGATAATGATGATTTTGAAAACAAAGAAGATGATGATGATGTTTTTGCTAATGACTCAATGTCAGATGACTAATAATATAAAAAAAAAAAAACTAAAAAGAAAAATTAACAACCGTTTCTTATTTTTGTATTGGATATGTATTTCATTAATTTTAAGGAAAAAAAAATAAAGTTACATTAAAGTAAATGATTTTATGACGTTTCTTGTATCTAATAACTGTTGCCTAACTAAAAATATATATATTGCGTTATTGAGAAGCTTGTCTGATTTAATCACACTTTTGGGTGCCAATTACCCCAGTGTGCGGCGGTAAGGAACAACTGCTAGGAGTTCCTGTAACAGAAAACAGCTCAGGAGAGGAGCAAGCACTTGCCGTATATGAATGCCTAAAGCAATGGGGTCTTCCCAACACCGTCAAGGCGATGTGCTTTGATACTACAGCATCCAACACTGGAAGATTTAAAGGAGCATGCGTCATATGTTAGGAAGAGAATTACTGCACCTAGCCTGCCGTCACCATATCTTGGAAATTATGTTAAGAGGCGTATTCGACGCAAAAATGGGTTCAACCACGGGACCTCATCAGACATTTTCAAAAGATTTCTCCTTGCGTGGCCCAAGATAGACAAACAAAAATATGACACAGGTATTAGTGACAATCTAATACAAAAGCAGCTATCTCCAGAATTAATTGCACATGTTACTGGTGAATTCAAAAAGAAATTAAATGAGTACCATCCAAGAGATGACTACAAGGAGCTATTGTAGTTGGTTCTCGTTTTTGTAGGATCACTAGACGGCGCCATTCATCATGCCAGATGGATGGCAAAGGCTATTACTGCTTTAAAATATTTATTTTTCGGCGCCAATTTAAGATGTCTAGAGGAGAAGAAAGTTCTGTAAGTGCTATTGCTGTTTTTCTAGTTAAAATTTACTGTAAAGCTTGGTTCAATGCTCCAAAAGCTCATCTAGCGCAAGATTTAGACATTTTGCATAGTCTATTAGACTATAAAGAATGTGACAACGACATCGCAGAAATATCACTCACTATATTTTCGAATCATTTGTGGTATTTGAATACAGAGTTGATTGGATTGTCGTTCTTTGATCCCACCATTACACACGATGAAAAGTTATTAATGGCTAATAAATTGCTCAGTAGCACAGATGAACCATCAGAGCAAGCTAGGGTTGTAAATCCAAAAGTTAGGAACGAAAAGTTAGAAGAGTTGGTTGATGGACGATTAATTAATTTACTTTCAAAAGAAACGTTTAATTTTTTTTACCGATTTAATATAAAAATAGATTTTCTTAGACAAAAACCAAACACCTGGCCTCAAAATAATAACTTCCAAGAAGGTTTGAAAATTGTCAAAACATTAAAAGTAGTAAATGATATGGCTGAGCGTGGTATTAAATTAATAACTGACTTCAACGACCTTCTGACGAATGATGAAAAACAAAAGCAATATGTCCTGCAAATTGTAAGCAAATGCCGAGTATTGTAACCCGACGTTTCAAAAAGTACTTTAACAAAAGCTCTAGAATAAATTGAATATCTATATAATATTATCGAATATATCCCTGATTTGTATATATTAAAATGAAAATTTTCTTGAATTTAACTGTATTACTTGTATTTTTTATTACATTTCTACTTTAAACTCAAAAATATACTAAAAAAAATAAAAATTTATCACATAATAACATAATATATGAAGTATGCTCCTAGTGGCATCAGGTCGCGTTTTCGAAGCTAAAGGCTGGCGTATCTCGGTTTGACTCAAAGTTACAATTTTGTTCATAACATAAATTTTTAAGGAAAATAAGCTATCGTTTGTGATATCGTGCGTGTTTTTATTATTTACCGTTCTCGAGATATGGCTCAATACGTCAAATTTTTGGCCAAAAAATTCGTTTTTTTTTCAAATTTTGAGCGACGAGCGGCACGTGTTAACGTCGTTTAATCGGGCTCAAATTTTGGCTATCCCAATACCTGGAAAGGGGATTCGTTTTGTGGGGTTAAGGCGAACAAGGTTCCGACATTTTTTTGCCCCATATAAGTTGCGGTCACTCTAATAGTGATGTACTAAATGATATAACCGGTTAAACGAAAAACAATATTAATTACAATCCCACGGCGGCGGGTTCTGTGTACCGGATTGACCCGATGGACCCCATCCATTGGCCAGCGGCTGCCACATCAGTGTACGTGTTGTTTCGTCCGCCTTTTTGTGTTGGAGAAGGTGCATCCCGGGGAGCCTTCTCCGTTTGCTGTTGGTCCGAGCCGGGATAGAAGAGAACCCCGGACCATGGTATTGTTCAGTCTGCCGAAACCTGATCCACCACCGTTCGGTTTCGGTCAGGTGTAACCGGTGCTTGGAGTGGGTGCATTACCGAAACTGCTCCGGCTTAACATCGCTGCGGGAGTATAGTCATACTGACTACGTGGCAGGATGCTGTGCCAGCGATAGCAGCAGTGGGTCGTCTGACTATGCGACCCCCCGACATCTCCTGTTCAACAATATTCTCCGCTGCAGCATCTTACACCCAATATTGTTGTTCCAGTTCCGCATCGTTTTTGCAATTTAATTGCAACGGGCTCCGAGGTAAGATTAGCGAAATCGTGGACTTTATGAATCGGAAAAGGGTCGCAGCGATCCAGGAGACTAAGCTGAATTCCACCTGCAGCCTACGCCATTGTGATGGATACAATGTGCTTCGAAAGGATCGCACAAGAAGTGAAGGTGGTGGCCTGGCTTTCATAGTACACCGTTCCGTGCAGTATAGACCTATCCCGCTTGTGCCAGACACTAGTGAACCTTATATGGAATGTATGGGGGTAGCAGTCAAGTCTGGGGCTGCCGAGATAGAGCTATACAATGTGTATATACCGCCGGTTGATAGCTGTGCTCCAGTTTATTGCCCAAACATTGAGTGGCTATATTGTGCGGGCATAAGCTATGAGCTCCCGTCCCCCTCTCATGTTCATGTTGCCCAGAGGGCGTTCCGGGACATCATCAACGCAGCAGCCGCTCGCTTCATACCCGCTGGTCGAATTGCCCCAGTGAGGCCCAACTTCCCAGCCGAAGCGGCGGTACTCGCAGACGAGCGTGGTGAACGCCGTCGTGCTAACCCTGCTGATCCCAGAATCAGAGAACTAAATCTAGAGATTAGTAAGATAGTCGACGAGCACAAGAGGAACACTTGGTTAGAGCACCTGAAGCAATGTAACTTAGGCACAGGAACTGGTAAATTGTGGTCAACAGTGAGAGCCCTCTCGAACCCCGCTACAAGGGATGATGGGATTTCAGTCACCTTTGGCGACGTGACTGTGACTGATCCGAAGAGATGCGCCAAATACTTCAACCGACTGTTTGTCGAGCATCCCGAGAGTGATAGAGCGAAAAGGAGAGCCACTCGTCGTATACGTGGTCTCCGAGCCGACGACACACAATTTACCGCTGCCGAAGTTACCAATGTCATCAACAGCGCGAAACCATCTAAGGCGCTGGGAGGAGAGAGACCTCCCACGGCAGACAAGGGTAGTTTTGGCCCAACTAAGATCAGGCAAGTGCAGCCGCCTCAATTCATACTTATCAGCGATTGATAGCAGCGTAGCTGACGTGTGTCCCATATGTAATCAAGGGCCACATGACACTCGTCACCTTTTTACTTGCCCAGCTAAGCTTACCCGTCTCACTACCAGATCACTCTGGACACACCCCATCCTGGTCGCAGAGTTCCTTGATCTGGCTACCAGCTGAACTACACAAGCATAGAACAAAATGGATGAAACTACATTAAAAACTGTTACAACAACAACAATATTAATAATATTTTTTTTTTTGCTTCTCATGTCGTATAATAATGCTTATAATATTTGTGAAATTGATAAATCCTTTACGAAAACTATAATTTTTCCAATTCACAAGAAGGGCAACATTAATGATACTACCGCGGAATTTTGCTCTCTAACTGTATTGTAAAAGTAATAATTGGAATTCTCAGTGAAAGACTGCTCAACTGGGTGGAGTCGAAGAAAATTTTAACGGAATACCAGGCTGGTTTTAGGAGAGGATACTCAACTATTGACAATATTTACAATCTTTCATCCATAGTATGTCTCAAATTAAAAAAAAAAAAAAAACAATATAATTCGTGTATGGC
The DNA here is from genome assembly GCF_050003625.1 of Haematobia irritans. Lineage (NCBI taxonomy): Eukaryota > Metazoa > Arthropoda > Insecta > Diptera > Muscidae > Haematobia > Haematobia irritans. The sequence continues at coordinate 76,620,892 of NC_134398.1, read as the reverse complement.
TATGTATTTCAAGTCATCAGGATGAGTGGCCCATAAAATAAAATGGACAATAGACTTCCCAGTGGTTTTGAAATACAGGGCTTGCGTTTTTTGGGCCATATCATAAAACAGACAATATATCGACTCTACAGCGAGTTTGGAAAAAAAATAAGCACTAAAAGTTAGCTCAAGTTTATTGTGGGTATTGTTTTTATTAAGTTAGCTTAATACGGTTACACATATACTCATCATAGAGCAAATACATAGTTTGAGAAATTACTATTGATACCATGACATTAGTCAGGGTTTTCACTGTATAACAGCAAAACAAACGTCGCCAAAAAAGTAGAGAAACGAAGAGAAAAAGAGAAAATGGATTTATCATTTTTTGGGCAAAATTTAAATAATTTGTACCATATTTTATTAATTCTTACTCTGTTTTTAATCTATTTGAAGCAAACAAAGTTAAAATTACCCATTAAAAATATGAAAAAAGCGAATTAAAAGAACTTCCTGTGTAGTTAAAATAAAGCACATCTTTGCGAAGACATTTTTGGAAGCTTTTATGAAAAACTTCCAAATTTGTTTGCTGGTCCAGCAAAAATGCATAGCCAAAAAAGCAATGACAAAAGTTCTTGTTGGATCAGGAAGTGGAGCAAAATTGGCTCAGAAGCGATTAATTTTACATTGGCTTGTCATAAGGCGGAAGTCATGTTTTTAAGCATCCGCTTCATTCATTTCGCGCCAGTTCTTCAGATGTGATGTTATTTCAAAAACACTTTTCAAGTATTTTTTTTATAATTTTATTAATCCTAACTGTATTTCATTCACAGTAAATTCATTGCGAAAACTACGTAAGACAAAGAATTTTTATATATCATCCCAAAAGAACTTTTTGTGAAGTGAAAATTAAGTCAATCTCGACAAGAGCATTTTTGGATGTACTTTAAAAGTAATAACTTAGGAAGAACTTCCAAAATTTTTTGTTGGGTGTATAAGTTAACCTTTAACTGGTGAGGTGAAATTTTTTTGCGTTTTACATTAATATTTTTTCTATAAAAAAATGGTTTTTTGTATCATTATTACATTTGTTGATTAGAACACATTGTATATAACGAAAATAACATTATATTTCAAAATATTATATGTACATTCAATAATTAACATGCACTTTATTTCGCACGTCTTATTTATAATACATGTACACGAGTGTGAGAGGTGGTAAATTTTACACCAGCCACATTCATACCATTCATATTTCGACATATTAAGCAACCAAAAGGTAAAGTGGGACATTGCCGACAAGACAATTCCCACAGGTTGTGCAATGCCATGAAATGCACACAACACGCGCGGATACCCTGACGCAACATCAGCAAAATGTGCAACTATAAAAGATTAGGGTAATTGTAAGAGCACTGCTTATTTTGTTATCAACTCCTTGCAATACTACAAACCCCCATGTTTTTGTCAGCTTAAAAAATTATTATTTTTTTTAACTTTTTAATATAACGATTTAATTGGCGCCCGAGCCGGCAGGGACTCGTGATAATAAATAAAGTCAAGCCTTCGGAAAGGTGTCCTAGTAGTTTAATTACAAACGGGAGTGATTGTAAGGTGTAGTGTGCACATGCCAGACGTCTACAGTAACTAGACTCACGCATATGCATAAGCCAGACGTCTACAAGTGTAACGCGACTCACGCATATGCACACTCGCTACGTGGAACCGTGTGAATATGCTGCACCCAGAGAAATGGTTGGTTGCAATTCGATCATTACAATAAGGAGGTAATGACAGTAACTTACTTTTTGTTACAAGAACAATGTTTTGATTATTTCCCCCATTATATATCCAACACAACTGTAAAAAAGTTCACAAAATCAAATAGGAATTCCCATAACTATTCAAGTGGTTACAATAACCAATGCCGATAAATTTAGATTTATGTTTCATAAAATTGTTGAGCTAAGCACCAGCATAATGAGGCCTGCAGCATGGGAATCAACAAATGGTTAGTATAACCAAAAGTTGAGTATACTAAAAGAATTTTAATTTAATTATGGGACGCACGTAAGGTAGTTGTTGCAACAAATAAATAGTAATGTCAACATTGCCAATTTAGATGGTATGACGCTACAAAATTTGCAAAACGGGGAACAGCGTCAGTAAATTTACTTATTAATAGTCCGCAATAAATTGAAAAAAATTTCTCGCATTAACAAGTGTAGACTAGAATTTGGGTAATGGTAAGTATCGTACCGATTTAGTAAAAACAGAATTTTATAAAATTTTTCATAAAATTTAAACGGCGTTTCTAAGTCGATCTGTATCTATATCTAGAGGCTTAGGGAGGAAATCTCTGGTAAGTATATATTGAACGAGGTTTTGTAGTTTCTAACAATTGGTTCTAACAATTGGTTAGGGTAATAATAAATAACGTCGAGGGTTGTACCAACAAACCAAACAAATAATATGAGATTGCGACAACCAATGCAAAGTTGGTCCAACATACTACCATGCAGTTGCAATTACCAAATGTTAGTTGTTCTGACAGATATCATTGATAGTTGATGGAACCACCCGCTTTCGGTTGACAAATAATTCGGTTGAGGCAATGAATTTGTTTTCTGGGTGTGACAAGGCAGATGTGCACACCTAACTATAGTTTAGACAATTTTGAATTCAATAAACAAGTGATCGTACTAGTGAACAGAACATTAGTTGTCGTAGTTGTCTTTACTTTGTTTTTATATGGCGACCGTGATAAAAAATAAAGTAAAATGTACGAAAACACAAATCGCTTTGATCCTAATGAACACTTGATAACCTGTTAAAAATCAAAATACATAAAGTGAAAACAAAATTTTTAACTCGGAAGTGTGCGAAACCCCAAATCACTCTGATCCTAATGAACATTTGAGAAGTTATTAAAAAAAGAAAAAAATATAAACCAAACATTTAAAAACATTTTTGAAAATTAAAAGAAAAAGTAAATCAAGATTTTTTTGCATTATAATGAACATTTGAGAACGCTGTAACAAAATTAATCAACCAACATTTAAAAACATTTTTGACAATTTCCAAGTAAATCGAGACTGTTGGCATTATCTATGTGTGGTGCGGCTTGTGTAGAAGAGGAAGAAGTTAATGCCGTTGCAGATTGATCAAAAACCTCATTAGGTAGCGTATGCAGAGACACACTTAAATTTTCACCGGTGCAACGACTATCAACACAAATCCTGTCCTGTAATTATGTATGTAATTTAGAGTTATTTAGTGATCAAACAAACACATTTTTTTAGAATAATAAAATAAGAACAAAAAAACGTACATGGAAAATAAAAAATAGTGAGTATAAAACACACATTGCTATGTATCTGTATCTAAATTATATTTAGTAATTCATTTAACAATAATCAATCAATGCCCTCAAGGACTACAAATTGAAAAAAAGTATCTGTAAATGGGCATGTATCAGTCCCAATAATAAATTTTACTAACATAGATATAAGGATAATTTATTCGGTTATTAAATGATTATAACCGGTATATATCATGATGCTTGGGCTCTATCATTGAAGACGCTGACAGAACCAAAAATTGTGATATTCAATTTCACTTCTTCTTCATGCAGTCTTTTGGATATTTTTCTTGTCGATAGCCCCACAAAAGCTCTACTTTACGATGAGATCGGTGTTCCATGTTTCTCCAAACATGACCTAATTTTTATGACATATGACTTGAGCAAACCACCTGAAGAACCACCACAAACTTACTATAACTTCAACAAAATTAACTATGAGATACTAACCCAAGAGTTTTGCTCTATCGACTGGGATGTCATTTATTACATTCCATCCATAGATCAAAAATTACATTTTCTGAATCGAAATTTGTCTTTCCTACTTGAATGTTCCGTGCCTTTACAGCAAAGAAGGAATGTTCCGCCCGATAAAACCTGGATCAATAATAATATCGTTGATCTAATGATAATATTGTTGACTAAGAGCGGTGACTAGCAAATCCGTAAAAAAGGCTAAGTCTGAAATGAAAATTTCGCACTGCAATTGACTCAAGAAAGAAATGGGATATAATCAAAGAAGTTCGTATTGGTAAAACCAAAAACACAAGAATTGTCGGTGACCCAGATGATATGAATGAAAACTTTGTTAATTTAACTTGAACAATATCATCAGGTAACCATCCACTTAATAATCTATCAGCTTTACAAATGGACCATGTTTTTCCACCACTTTCTTGTTTGGAATTTAAATGTGTGAACTCTGGTGATGTCTTGGAAAGTTATCGCCATATTAAATCTTACGTTGTTGGCCTGGATAAAATGTATCCTAAACTCATAAAAGTGTTGCCAAATTTACTGCTACATATCACACACCTATTCAATTCTATCATAACAACAAGTCAAATGCTAGAAGCAAACATCGCCTGAACGCCGCATATAAAGCAATACTTAGATACGTTTACGGTCTAAGAAGATTTGAAAGTTGTTCAAATTATCATAAAAATCTGTAGGACATTGGGTTTGAGGATTATCTGAATAAGTCGCTTCTGTTAATGCACAAAATAATTTATACTAAAACACCTGGGGGCTAATCACGTCATATCGAGAACTTTTGATCGAAATCTAAATTTTTCGAATCACGGGAGTCGATATCGAGTTTTTTTGATCGACAATTTTTTCGATTGGTAAATTGCAATCGTAAAACATTTTTCACTTGTTTTTTACATTGTTTTCGCCATATAGGAATAGTAAATATATTAGTTTTAGTTCGAGTTGTTGCTAATTTGTAGTAAATTTACATATAATTATCAAATTTTGAATATTTAGGACTAATGCAACTCCAATAAAAGTTAAACAAAAATTGGTCATAGTCGAGTTCGGGAGTGAGCATCCTAGCTTGGCAAAGAACCATATATAAAGTGCACATGCTAGATCGATATCCTAGAGATTGTGATCAACCAATTACCGTACCATTCCGTGACAACATAACGCTTCTGGACCACCTTGTAAGAATAGTGAATTATGAAGGCTTCCGCTCGAAAAAAGTTTTAAGACGGCAGACAATTTTAAAGCGATAGAATTGACGTTGACATGCCATTAAAAATTATTTTCCATTTGAACGCCTCCTTCGTCAGCCGAAATCCTCCATTGAGCCTGCTAAAGGTGACTTTCTGACAGTACATACCATTTCAAAACCATGTACTTACACCAATAACAATGTGCACATTTATTCCTTATTTGTCGCCGAATTTTTTTATTTTCATCTCATCCTCCAATTAGGAAGGAATTTGGTGGAATGTAAAAAGAGATATGGGTCCATAAGATATAATGCAATACCATTCACTTTTTACTTTGAAACCTCCAAAAATATGTTTTTTCTACATTCTATTTTGTGACGCTAACTTAATTTTGTCATTTCATTTTGTTCTGCTTCGTTTTTTGCTGTTGGCAATGCTTGAGAAATTGCATCAAATTTCGATCGAATGCCGTGATCCAAACTTTTAATCGTATCGACAATTTTTTCTTATACGATTATTAATTCGATATCGAATGCCGTGATTAGCCCCCTGAATACCTCTACAGCAAACTGAAATTTGGAAGAACTAATAGACGTTTACTGATTGTTCCAATGCGACATAAACTTCTGGTCTCTGAGTGGCAATTTTTCCTGAAAACATCCCGTCTATGGAACTCTCTTCCTGCACAAATACAAAACCTAAGCAACGCAATTCATTTTAAAACAACCCTTATTAAGTATTGTTTAAACGCTGAATAACGCAATTTACTTTCTTAGTTTATTTGTTCGTTATATTTCATTACATTTTATTATGTTTATCGCAATTTTTATTGTTAAATTATTTTCGATTTCGTTTTTTATTATGTTTTTCTTTTTATATCTACTTAATGTTATTAACCCTTATTTCGTTTTATGATATGATATACAAAAAATTTGTATAATCATCTTGAATCACATACTATACGAGGGCCGTTCGGAAACTTCTTAGCCTATCAATGAAAGAGAATAGTTTTTCAAAAATATTTTTATTTTTCAATATAATCTCCTGGAACTTCAATACACTTAGTTCAACGCTTTTCCAGCAATTCTATCTCTTGATTAAAATAGTTTTCCTCAAGGTCTTCAAAATAGTGGCCTACAACTGTAATTGCATCTTCATTTGAGGTAAAACGCTTGCCAGCAAGGAATTTTTTTAGTTTTCGGAACAAGTAAAAGTCACTGGGAGCTAAATCAGGAGAATAACGTTAGGTTAAAGTGGCAGCCCGATTAAGATTCAGGCTCACTTAGACTATTCAGTCCATTGTGATAGGAGAATCAGGAGAAGAAGGTGGGTGGTCAAGCAACTCGTACTTTAATTCGTTGATTTTAGCCAGTGTTAAAATACTCTTGTGCGCTGGTGCGTTGTCTTGATGAAAAATTATTTTTTGTGTTGTAAGCCAGGACGTTTTTTCTCGAATTTGTACATTTAATTGATCCAAAAGGTTGCAATAGTACTCTGAATTTATTGTTTTATCCTTTTGCAGATAGTCAATCAATAAAATACCTTTGAAGTCCCAAAAAACCGTTGCCATAACTTTACCAGCCGATTGATTTGTTTTTGCCTTCTTTGGGGCACTTCCTCCATCTTCAGTCCATTGTTTGGATTGTTCTTTTGTCTCGGGAGTATAGTGGTGGATCCATGTCTCATCAACAGTTATGAAACGACAATTAAAATCCATTTTATTTCGCTTAAAACGATCCAAACAAGCTTGAGAAATGTTCATTCTTATGCGTTTTTGATCGACTGTTAACAAATGCGGCACCCATCTTTCAGAAAGCTTTTTCATCTGAAGTTCTTCATGCAAAATTAAATGTACTCGATCATTTGAGATGTCCATGATATTAGCATTTTCACGCACTTTTATTCGTCGATCATTTACTACCATATCATGCACTTTGGCTACAATTTCTGTTGTTGTTGCTGTTTTTGGACGTCCACTACGTGGTTCATCTTCAATCCTTGTACGACCACGTTTAAATTCAGCAACCCAAATTTTTACTCTTGCATATGAAGGAGCACTTTCACCTAACACATTCACCATATCATTATGGATTTCTTGTCCCGATAAACCTGTTTTATGTAAATATTTAATGACAGCACACATTTCTAATTTTTCCATTGTAAAAAAATTGCGGATGCGTCTGTTTTGAACACCTGTTTCTATATGAAGGAGTTGCCAGATCGAAACAAAATTTAACATGTGTTCATAACAGACATGGAAGTTTCCAAAACACTTAACATTTTTCTGTTTATACCGCGCTTTTGATGCTAGGCTAAGAAGTTTCCGAACAGCCGTCGTATTTATGAGATTGTAATCTTTTGTATGTGAAACTATAAATAAACAAACTTGAAACTTTTTTTTTAATTTTTATCAAGACCTCCTAACAACTAACAAAACGTCTGTTTTCTGTACATTATAAAATGGGAGCTGAGGAGTCGAAAAATATTGAAAACACCGGGGAAGTAATTAATGAAATTATTTCATTGCCCGCCCAAAATAAATAATGGTGATCCAATTTTTGTATAAAGTGCACAGTATTTATAGAGGTTCTCAGTAATGCTGGTGACATTTCTGAGGATTTCAAAGATTCTCTAAGTGGTTTCACTGCAATGTGGAACGCCGTTCGGACTCGGCTATAAAAAGGAGGTCCCTTGTCATTGAGCTTAACATGGAATCGGGAAGCACTCAGTGATAAGAGAGAAGTTCACCAATGTGGTATCACAATGGACTGAATAGTCTAAGAGAGCCTGATACATCGGGCTGCCACCTAACCTAACCTAACCTAACCTAGAGGTTCTCTAAAGAGAAAATATAAGTCGTCGGTAACAATAGCCGAGATATAATTTTTTTCCTTCTTTTTTCCAATTTACAATAGAAAATAATTTAGATGTCATTTTTCAATTAACATTTTATTGCCATTTTCATCGTTTTTTGTCTCTTTTCACCCTATAAATGGAATGGCAGGATATTTTAATATTATAATGTTGAGATTTTTACCGACCGATCCACTAAAAATGAAACAATAGCCAGACACGTCTTATTTGATTGCCTCAGAAGAAGTCGATAAAATGCTTCAAACAATTGCCGAGTAGGGTTAATATCGAAGATTATTCCCGACTTCGATGGAAAACCCGAAAAGTTACAATCCTTCTTAGACTCGTTGGATTTGGTAGATTCCATAAAGGATTCCCATGAGAGCGTAGCAGTAAGTCTCATTAGGACAAAACTGAAAGGCACTGCTAGAAGCCTGATATCTAATGAGTCTTCCATAAGAGATATTGCCATTCGGTTAAAATCTGCTGTGAAAGGCCAGTTGCCTGAAGTTCTATCTGCCAAAATTATGAATGTAAAGCAGGGAAACAAATCGGCAAATATGTTTGTAAGTGAACTGGAGGAACTCAATAAGGCTCTCTCTTCAGCATGCATATCATACGGTTTATCCCAAGAACTGGCAGAAAAATATGCGACCCAAACGGCTGTAAAGTCCTTAACGAAAATTGCGTTAAACGAAAGGGTTTGCGATGTAAGGTATTATAACACCAATTGGCGTGGACAAGGATATAGCCGTGGGCGCGGTAACGGTCAAGCCCTAGATATAATAACTATCGTGGACAAAGTAATGGCAATAAAGGTGACCAAAGCTACCGCGGTAATTATAGAGGACGTGGCTCGTACAATAATAATGTACGAGTAGTCGTTGACGAAGGTAATCATTCGGAAAACTGGAGTCATCCCTTGGGGGAACAATAGTCCAAAAGTCAAAAATTTTCAAAGTGAACATAAGTGAGAGCATTTTCGTACAAGAGAAAATATTGAGAACAAGTTTCTTACATTCTTGGTGGACACTGGTACTGACATATACCTATTAAAACCATTTAATAAGAAATATCGTCAAATAGACCAAACCAATACTACAATTATAAGTGTCATTGGAACAATTAAATCGTTGGGATCCATACAGTTAGATATATGAATAAACGAATTTTTAATACCTCATGAATTTCAAATTGTAGATTTTATTAAAAAATATAACTGTGTTTTGGATTTCAATGAAAATAATCACTGGTTTATTACAAAACCTGATAACAGAGCAGAGATAAATGAACAAGTCAATAAATTAGTAAAGGATGGGCTGGTAGAACCAACCATATCTGAATACAATAGCGTACTTCTTCCTGTGACGAAAAAAGCACTACCTAATTCCAATAGGAAACGATGGCGCTTGGTTGTTGATTATCGCCAAATTAATAAAAGAGTATTGTCGGATAATTTCCTCTACCGAGGATCGAGGACATTCTGGATCAGCTTGGCCGTGCCAGGTATTTTTCATGTATAGAATCTAAAACTTCATCCGGAAAATGCTTATTCTTTAGAACGGAAGTAAGTTTCCATGTATACTTATGCACGGATAAGGGTATTTTGCCAGATAAAAGTAAAAAAGAAATTATTAAAAATTATCCAGCGCCGACAGATGCCGATAGTGCCGACGATTCATTGTATTCTGCAATTATTATCGAAGATTTGTAAAAAAAATCTTGATATTCTAGGCATATTACTCGCCTATGTAAGAAAAATTTAAAATTTGAATAGACTCCACTGTGTAATGAGTCATTTGAGTACCTGGACCACATTGTTGCAATACACCGACTTTGATAGGCAATTTTGTATTACAACGGATGCAAGCAAATATGCATGTGGAGCGGGTTTAAGCCATGAATACAATGGCCAACAGCTTCCGATTTGCATCCAAAACATTTACAAGGGGTGAGGCTAATAAATCAACAACCGAACAAGAACTAATCGCCATCCATTGGGCAATTCAGTATTTCAGACCGTACGTGTACGGCACACATTTCGTGGTCAAAACGGACCATAAGCCCTTGTCCTATCTATTCTCCCGAAACTAACAAGAGTATGATTTAATTTAGAGGAATATGATTTTTCTGTGGAATACCTCAAGGGAAAACAGAATGTTGCAGCGGATACCCTATCCCGCATTACTCTCAACGATTTAAGAGAGCTGTTCAGGTTGACACCCTGTTAGATTTAAGTTTTTATGAATTGTAAAATACACCCCTGCGAATTATAACGATGTATGAAAAAATTGAAATGACATTTAACTTAACAAAACGTTCACTTACTTACTCTCTCTCATATACCCGAATACTCTCGCCAATAAATTAAACTTTAATTTATTATTTAAAAACCAAAATTTAATTACGTTTGTTTTTTTCCCCTCATTGATAAATTATTTTATTTAATTTCCCGCCTTTTCATTGGTCCTTCGAACCGGATAAAACCGCCCGAGATTTGAGCTTCTCTTTAGAGCCCGAAAATCCACTGTATGTTATATATTTGGAACATGGTTCGACCGTCTGATTTCCAGGAAAATGTGTGTCCAATAGTACCTCCAGCCTCTCCTCACTGGACGTTGTCCAATTGCCCTCCGATGTTTTAATGAAACCTGGAGCGGAGTTGGTGGATGCTACAACCTTCCGTAGTCTGGAAGCCTCGGACGTATTCTCAATACTGCTGCAGTAATCATTCCAAGAGTCATGCTGAGCATTTCTCAGTTCTCGCTTGTATCCTCTCAGATTCTTCTTGTAAGCGTCCCAATCCTCAGGGGCTCTAGTAGACTTTGCCTTGTTAAAGAGCAGGATTTCCTCATATTACTTAACTCCGTAGACCACCATGGAGGTCAAGCAAACTTGAATCGAAATCCAGGAAATCCTTCGCACTCGAATGAGAGGCTTTTCCCGCCTTAGGTATGAAAACGACTTTTGTTTCACTCCACTTTCCTGGAATATATGCTAAGTTGATACATCAGTTCTCGCTTGTATCCTCTTAGATTCTTCTTGTAAGCGTCCCAATCCTCAGGAGCACTGGTGGACATTGCTTTGTTAAAGAGCTTCCTGCAGGATTTCCTCATATTACTTAACTCCGTAGACCACCATGGTGGTCGATGTCCCCCCCTTGGCTTCTCTCTAGGGCATGCAGCTTTCAGTGAGATGTTGAAGGCCTTAGTAATCCGCTCCACTGCGTGTTCGATATCTTGCATATTTCTCATATTTGTCTCTGTTATTTCCGGTATCATCATATGGAGGTCAAGCAAACTTGAATCGAAATCCAGGAAATCCTTCGCACTCGAATGAGAGGCTTTTCCCGCCTTAGGTATGAAAACGACTTTTGTTTCACTCCACTTTCCTGGAATATATGCTAAGTTGATAAATCAGTTCTCGCTTGTATCCTCTTAGATTCTTCTTGTAAGCGTCCCAATCCTCAGGAGCACTGGTGGACATTGCTTTGTTAAAGAGCTTCCTGCAAGATTTCCTCATATTACTTAACTCCGTAGACCACCATGGTGGTCGAGATCCCCCCCTTGGCTTCTCTCTAGGGCATGCAGCTTTCAGTGAGATGTTGAAGGCCTTAGTAATCCGCTCCACTGCGTGTTCGATATCTTGCATATTTTTCATATTTGTCTCTGTTATTTCCGGTATCATCATATTGAACGATTCCCTATACCTATTCCAGACAGCTTTCCTGACATTTGGCGGAAATATGGTCTTGGTGGTATGAACATCAAATTTGAAACTGATGTGGCGATGATCTGAGAAGCTGTGTTCACTTAAAACCTGCCACTCAGATATCATTTCATTCAGTTCTTGCGAGGCCAAGGTGATGTCCAAAACCTCTTGCCAGTTTTTAGTGACAAAGGTTGGGACATCTCCCTTGTTGCAAACTACCAGATTAGTACGCAAAATAAACTCTATTAGCGACTCTCCCTTTGCATTAGTATCACTACTTCCCCATATACTATGATGCGCATTTGCATCGCATCCCATAATGAGTTTCGTCTTTGTTTTCAATGACTCCTCAACTAAGGTCTTAACGGCACATGGAGGCATCTCCCTGTCATGTCCCATGTAGACCGAAGATATTTGCATTTGGCTATTTCTAAATTGGCAACGACAGTCTCTGCATTGCACATTGAAGGAAGCAGGAACAAGTTAAGCTCGTTTTTAGCAATTATACAGGCTCGATTTACATCATTACCAGTATACTGCAATAGTTTGAACCCCGGAGTAATTAATTCACATATTTTGTTTCTATAAACATATGGTTCTTGAATAAGAACTATGTCTATGTCCCCTTTCATCAGGAGAACTTTTAAGGCAGCACATGCAGCTTTACAATGATGAAAATTTATCTGGAGGATCCGTAGGACCATCGAGATTTTCAACAACCGTCACATCAGCCGCTTCAATCGACTCATCAAGAATGTCCTCTTCAGAGATTTCGGTGACTCTCGAGAGCATCCTCAAAAGGATGCTCGCAGGGAAAAAATTTGGCTGCAATGAAGAGGCGATCGCCGAGGCAAAACCGAAGGAGTACTACCAAAATGGTATCAAAAAATTGTAAAGTCGTTATAATTGTTGTATCGCTCTTGAAGGGAACTATGTTGAATAATAAAAACGAATTTTGACAAAAAGAAATGTGTTTTTCTTTGTTAGACCGGGGACTTATCAGCCAACCTGTTAAGACGTATGTGCGTGGACTAGCCCTTATTGAGTCTTTAATTGAAAAGCTCAATGCGAAGAAGAAGTCTTCTAGTTCATCCCTTCCGATTCACCTTCTCCCTTGTGATACTGAGATTTTTTCTGGTGATTATAAATCTTGGCCCACGTTCAGAGACATGTTCTCTGCCCTATATAAAGATAATGAACACATCAGTAACATTCAGAAAATGTATTATCTGATGCAAAAGACGTAAGATGAAAAGACGTAAGATGATATTATAAAGACATGATATTATAAAGTTATGTTAAAAAACCTACTAGCCCAAAGAGAAAGTCAAGTACTAATAGTAATGGTAACAGAAGTTGTAAGAGCTTCTCTACGACTGTACCATCTAATCCTCAGCGGAAATATCCTCTTTGTTCCGAGTCGCATCCCCTTCGATTATGCGAAGAATTTCTTCGAATGTGTTATAACCCAGCATAAACTACCTTTCCATTAATAGAATAAAATGATGACTCATGTTGCATACTGCAATAGTCATATTTCACAATCAATGATATTAAATTAATATAGCATTCTTATTACCAGACAATTAAATCCGTTCATTTTTCCGGTCAATAAAGATTTTAAACAAAGGGAACAAAGAACTAAGATTCCTATTCCCTATAATCATATGTCTGATTGTTAAGTATATATAGTTTTACATTAATGAATAAACTTTAGTCTTGATCAGATTATCAAACGACGCAAACGTGTTTTATTTGGACAGCTCATTCGGGATTTAGCTCTCTGGAAAAGTTAGGACCATTTATCGGTGAAACTAAAAGAGAGCAAAAGCTCCATAAAAAAGATTAAAAAGGAGATTTTATCTCCTTGATCTTTTTTAAAAACTCAATTAATCCATCGAGGATAAAAATTGGCGCAGTCGGTAGGATATCAATTCGTATTGGTATCCGAGAAACGTCGTACGGACAGAAAATAAAATAATCCTGTGCAAAAGGATACAAACAAATTAAAAGATTTTGGTTTGTGTAAAAGAAAATAAGATAATCTTGTGCAAAAGGATTACAATAGAGCAAGAGAAATTTTGTTCTGTGTAAAAGAAAAGAAAATAAAATAGAATAATCCTGTGCAAAAGGATACAAACAAAGTAAAAGATTTTGTTCTGTGTAAAAGAATAAAATAAGAACAATCCTACGTAAAAGGATATATAATAAATATAAAAATAATTAACACTAAAAAAATTAACCTTGCTCCTTTGACAGAGCTTAATCCAATTGAAGGATTGACAGAATTATATAATCTCAACGTATTGGGGATAACAGACCAATTACGTACAGATCATTTAAACCCGGAAGAGAAACTTGAATTAAACTTGAAATAAAGATTAATAAGTATGAAAAGGCATTTTATCATCCTGGAGATGACCTCAGCTTTACAAATGAAGTGAAACATAAAATAGAGACAGCAGATAAAGGACCCGTTTACACTAAATCATATAGATACCCATCAATACATTCTAAAGAAGTAGATAGACAAATGTCAGAAATGTTTCAACAAGGAATTATAAGACATAGACTATAGGAAGTTAAATGCAATTACTGAAGACGACAAATACCCAATTCCAATAATAGATGACATTTTGGACAAATTAGGCCGAGCCAACTACTTTTCAACTCTAGATCTTACAAAAGGATTTTACCAAATTGAAGTAAATCCAGAAGACAGAGAAAAAACTGCATTCTCCACTTCTAACGGACATTTTGAATTCATTAGAATGTCATTCGGATTAAAAAATGCCCCTGCGACTTTCCAACGAATGATGAACAATGTCCTTAGGGAACACATTAATAAAATATGTGTAGTATACATGGATGAAATTTAGATATTCTCTACATCGTTGCAAGAACATATAACTTAGGAAAAATTTTGGAAACATGACAGGAAGCAAATTTAAAAGTATCTTTGAATAAATCGGATTTTTTGAAAAAGGAAACCGAATTTTTAGGACATGTAGTTACCAGTTACGGTGTCAAACCCAACCCGAACAAGATAAAGTGCATTAAAGAATTTCCTATCCCCAAAACTATAAAACAGATACAAAGTTTTTTAGGACTAACAGGTTATTATAGGAAATTTATCCCCAGCTACGCAAAGATAGCAAAACCAATGACAATAAGACTAAAAAAGGACACTGTGATTACACTGTGACTTAGGTACCTGATTTTGAAAAACTTTTCACATTGACCACAGACGCGAGTAATTATGCATTAGTGCAGTATTATCTCAACAAAACGGATCAATAGCATTTGCATCACGTACTTTAAATAAACACGAAATTAATTACTCTACTGTAGAAAAAGAATTGTTAGCGATCGCTTGGGCAGTAAAGAAATTCCACCACTATCTTTATGGAAGGAAATTCGAATTAAAAACTGACCATAAACCTCTCATTTGGCTCGCGAACTTTAAGGAACCAAATTCGAAATACGTTGGAAAATAAAATTAAATGAATATGAATTTGACATTAAACATGTAGAAGGAAAAGAAAACAGAGTGGCTGATGCTCTCTCTAGAATTAAAGAAGTCAATGTATTTACTTCCGGAAAAGAATTTAAATGTGAAATATGCATTAAAATCTACTCGAGAAAATATTTACTTCAAAGACACTTACAAGAACATCTAAATAGAAATAATTTCCCTTGTGAGTTGTGTGAAAAAGTATATAGACAACCGAATTCGTTGTACAGTCACTATAGAAATCAACGTAAGTTGACAAAAGATCAAGTGATGTTATTGATAAAGTGTTATTGATAAACGTAACAATAGAAAGACCATCTTCACTTCATAATTTTTTCAAGATATCAGAAAAACCTACCCAATATTATAGAAATCAAATAATAATAATTAAAAATAACAATAACGAAACAATAAAAGAAAGGATATTTGATAAAGATAGAACTACATATTTTTATGAAAATTTTGACGATGAATTGGTAGCCCGGATAATTAATAATGCAATGGAATATAATCTTTCTGCATTATATTGTATGGATAAGGAAATTTATTTGAAACTTCAATCGGAATATAAAATGAAAAAGAAAACCCGTTAAATACGAAACAATTTGATATTATTGCGACTACTATCATGTTAGAGGATGGTGAATATGAAAAACTAATGGAAATTATTGATAGTCATCACAGGTTTGAAAATAATCACCCTGGAATTGATAAAACATATCTAGAATTAAAAATAAAATATTATTATCCGAATATGAAGAAGAAAATCACGAAGATTATTAATAATTGTATTATATGTAACTTTAAAATAGAAAGAAACCCCATTAAATTACCCTTTGAAAAGACAGAAACACCAGGTGGACCATATATACATTACCACATAGACATATGGTATTTAAACAGTCAAATATTCTATCTTACGATGATTGATAAATTTACCAAGTACACGCAAAGAAAAAAAACGTTTGGAAAACGTGTACCGAAAACTTTTTTCTTTTGTTTGAGTTTTTTGAATTGCTTCGAAAATTTTAAACTTTTATCACCAAAAAAATTCGTTTGTTACAAAATTTTTATTTTTTCAATAAAAAAAGTTATTTTTGGCACAGCAACACAGTCCATTTCGTTTATATCAAACACTGTTCTTTTCTGACTTTATGTCTTTAATAAGACACAGTTTACAGTTCAAAATTTAATATACTACAATGTAATGTTGAACATTTTTTCGGAATTTTCCGGACATATCTGGAATATATGTAAAAAAAAAAAAAACAAAACAAAAAAAACTTTGGTCGAAGCAGGGATCGAACCCACAACACTTGGCATGCAAGTCGGACGTAGCAACCACTGTTCCACGGTGCCAAACTAAATGTTTGTTTCTGTTAAATAAACTTTGTTTATTCGGTTCGTGGGCGCCGCAAGCTATGCTATATAAATATAACTTATATGGATATTTATCTATTGATGACCATAACAGGTACATAGCTCAGTGGTTAGTGTGTTGGCTTACAAAGTGCATGGTCCGCGGTTCGATTCTCCGTCCAGGCGAAAGGTAAAAAATTTTTAAAAATTTATAAAATCGTATAATTTCTTCTACATTGTTGGTATACAAGAAAAGGCGTTAAGAACTAAAAAACCTCGTGGATGTGAGAAAGATGTGAGGGAAAATGCAATTAGCAAGAAAACAATGTTTTTTTGTGAGTTTTATGAAATTGTTTTTACATCCTGGAAAATAATAAACGTTTATCACAAAAAGTATATACTTTTCTTCCAAATACACTTCCTTACAGCGAAAAGCAAATGAGAAACGAACTTTGTTTGTCTAAAATTTCGTTTGGGAGGAAAGAATTATTTTTTTGCGTGTATGCAGCAATGGAAGAGTTAACCGATAAGACAACATTACAAGCTGTGAAAGCTTTAACTAAATTATTCCTTATTATGAAAAAAAACCAGAAAAAATAACTATGGATAACGACCCAACAATGTCTAACCCTGTTAATACAATTGTTCAACTTAAAGAAAGATATTTAATAGAAAATTATACAAAAATCCTACATATTTTTAATACAACAAGATATTTGAACTATTTGAATGAACTAAAGGAAGATGCCTCACATCTTAATGATTTATACTTATCCCACGAAATACAACATGTAGATTTACGACTCAGAAGCATTATTCCCCATCAAACAAGAACCAGAAGAGGTTTAATTAATATATTTGGAACTGGATTAAAATATTATTACGGAATAATGGATAATAATGATAGAGAAGAAATTGAAGAAAAACTACGAATTTTAGAAACAAACGGACATAAAGTAATAACACAAAGTAATAACCAGATACAAATTAATAATCAATTTGACAATCAATTAGGAAATTTGTCAAAATAATACAGCAAAAACCAATAAAATTTATAGATTAAAACATCAAATTGATCACATGAGCAAACTATTAGATGAGGGTAGAGATTAAAATATTAACTCGAGATATATTAAGTGATGAAGAAATTAAATTATATAACATTACATTGGATACAATAAAACAAATTAAAATGCATTTGGCTATATATAAAAGCAATATAGTTTTTATATTTCATGTTAGCCTGATACCGAAACAATTGACGTTCAAATGCATTATATCTAATTATACAATTATTTTTCGAGCTTTATGGACAGACATAGATTAAGGAACATGGTTAATAGAGCCATTGAAAATAAAACGCCAGATACAAATCTATACACGCCTGGACTGTACATGTTTCGGTTCGGGCGAATGAACCTTTCCACAGCCTTTAGTATAGATCAGGCTGGGAGAGATAACTCAATTTTGGGCCCTTTATGTTTTTATTTTAGAAATACCCCAATATAATACCAAAGAATTTCAAGAAAAATAAAATGCAAATAGATATTAAAAATAAATTATATATCACAAGAAACAATCAAATATATTACGATGTAAATGAAATAGAAAATCTAAAAGAAATTCAAGATGAATGTATCTCTAATCTATTCAATTATAAATTAATGAAATGTCACTATGTAAAAAACGATAAAACAGAAATAATAGAAATTGGTCTTAATATTATAATCACAATAAATGTAAATCAAACAGTTAATCATACATGTAATAAATACCCACTAAAATTATTTGGAAACCATTTAATGCATATAGAAAATTGTCAAATAGAATTGGATAAATGGTACGACAAAATAATGTATCAAAATATGTTAATTATTCCAAATCCTATTAGAAATATTGAAATGTTAAATAATACCCATGAATCCCTAGAAGAAATAAAATACAATCACATAAAAAATACTAAATTTATAACAGAACTCTAAACAGAAAGTAACGAACTATACCTTATATATGTTAATTTTTGTAATCATGATTATTGTAGCATTATATGTGTACATTAAATATAAAGCAAAAGCGAATAATATAAAAGTAGCGGTCAATGTACCATTCCACTTAGTTCCTTTGGACCACGGGCAAGTCTTCGTCCGGGGGTGTTATAACCCAGCATAAACTACCTTTCCATTAATAGAATAAAGTGATGACTCATGTTGCATACTGCAACAGTCATATTTCAAAATCAATTACATGATCGATGATATTAAATTAATATAGCATTCTTATCACCTGACAATTAAACCCGTTCATGTTTCCGGTCAATAAAGATTTACAACAAAGGGAACAAAGAACAAAGGTTCCTATTCCCTATAATCATATTTCTGATTGTTAAGTATATATAGTTTTACAATAATGAATAAACTTTAGTCTTGTTCAGATTATCAAACGACGCAAACGTGTTTTATTTGGTCAGCTCATTCGGGGTTGAGCTCTTTGGAAAAGTTAGGACCACTTATCGGTGAAACTAAAAGAGAGCAAAAGCTCCATAAAAAAGATTAAAAAGGAGATTTTATCTTCTTGATCTTTTTTAAAAACTCAAATAATCCGTCGAGGATTAAAATTAATGTCGAGTAACAATCGATTGGAAACCGTCAAACGACTCGAATGTTGCACAAATTGCCTAGCATCGTCGCACACTTTTAGCAATTGTAAGAGCTCGCATATATGTTTCTTCTGCAAAGACATGATTCTCACTTGCATAGAATTGAATCGTCGACACAAGTAAGTCGAGATTCGGGCTCACGACATGGAATGACCCGCTATATGGGAAATCTAGCCCGATCAGCTTCTGACGATGTTCGTTCTACATCAGAGGCTGCCCGTTCGTTGCAAACTTTTGCAACTGCTATGGGAACATCACCGTTTTCTACAGTTCTGTTTGTAACTAGAGCATTGATCGATCCTGCCTCGCAAGCAACTTTCATTTACCCGAAAGTGGCAAAAGAAACTTGTTTTGCCGATATTCCCAGTTACTTCTGCGAATATTGTTGGCCTAAACGGCACGATATCGGCGAAGTCTATTAATCAGTGATGCCAGGAAGTTTTTTGAAAATTCCCTACGCGGCTCCTAAAAATTCCCTTTTTTCCCTACGCCCAAAAAATTTCCCCTACATTTATCGCTACGGTAAAAAATGCACTAAATTCAAACAAATATGGCAAGAAAATAACAAATATTTCTTTAAAATTAATAGTCAAGGACTATATCCTTCAATAAAGGGACCAAATGTGCAATAATATTAATACTGACATTCTTAATCTGACTTCAAACTTTGCAATATCATTGCTCATTTTTAACACTATCAACATTTTTCTTGTGAACTTTAAAGGCCGCGTGTTTCCTCAGGTCAGATTTTCCACAATTTACGAATTTTCTAGCCAATCCTTTAATTCAGCAGTGAGCCAATGTTTTAAAAAATTAAAAGCTCTTATGAATGTAATTTGCCCATAGGTAAACTGCGTAAAACAGTTATTTAAAGATATTCCGGAATAAATGCACTGCTGAAGTGATCTTTGTATTATAAAATATTGGGAAGCACCAAGTTGGGGAAGCCATCACCTGCTTATGTACCTAAATGGAAGGGTTCATTCCTGCAAAAGTAAATCTATTTCTATTAAATACCAATGCAAAAAAATCTTAACGATTCTAAATAATAGCATTACAATAACATCGTTGACGGTGAATTACGTATTCAATTAGTTGATGCCTTGACTACCATATATTTTTATAATATTTGAAATATTAAGCAAAAGTACTCTTTTTGTTGCAAAATATAGTAAAATCTGAAAATTAGAAAAATTCCCTACATTTGTATAAAAAAATAAAAAAATGTCCTTTTTCCCCTCCAGTTGTAATTTTAGGAAAAAAATGCCTACAAAAAAGGATTTTTTCCCTACGCACGGCATCACTGCTACTAATGTTTGTAGGATCTCTTTGTGTTCCCCTATTGACCCGACTTTTGAGTTGTCGACAGATGCGTATGTTATTGACATATTGACTGGTCGTTTGCAAACTTATTCATTGTCACAGCTATTAGATGTAAACCTGCCCTGCCACGATGTGTGATCTAAAATGTTCTCATATGGACCTTTTACTGGGTGGTGACATATATTCTCGGATAATGCATACTGATGTTCATAAGCACCCTAATGGTGATCTTTTTGCCCAGAAATCAGTTTTCGGTTGGATCGTGACTGGCAAAGTCACCCAAACCAAGCCCCTACAGTCGGTGGTATCATTTTACAACTACATGGAGTTGCATGATCCACTTGCTAGGTTTTGGGAAATCGAAGATGTACCGAAAGTATGCACTATGTCAGAAGAGGATAGATGGTGTGAAGAATTATACCTTCGAACGACTTATCGTAATGATAATGGTCGATATTTTGTTTCACTGCCTTTTAAGCGTGAATAGCCCAAAGATTTGCAACTTGGTTTGTCCCGAAGTAATGCCATTTCTCAGTTTAAGCGAAATGAGTCGCGGTTAATGAGAAATCCCGAGCTAAAGATTCAGTATGACAGGGTACTACAAGAGTACGCTGATTTGAAGCCTGACAGCGCCACCACTAAATTACGTGTGGTATTTAATGCTTCCAGTCCCACTTCTAATGGCGCTAGTTTTAATAACGTATTGTATACTGGACCCGTTCGATAAGTAAATCTAATTGTTTTGATTCTACGATGGAGATTATTTCGATTAGTCTTCAAAGCTGACTTCGAGAAGATGTATAGACAAATTCTGATTCACCCCGATCAAGCGTCATATCAGCGATTTTTTTCGTTTAGCCCCTGATGATATGATTCGATATTTCGAATTGAACACCGTCACATTTGGTGTGAACTGTGCCCCATATTTAGCTATTCGGACCCTACTTAGACTGGCTGATGACGTTGAAAGTGAGTTCCCGACTGCAGCGGGGATAATACGTTCGCAGATGTATGTCGATGACATTTTGGCAGGAGCTCACAGTTTAGATGATGCCATGAAGAGCCGTGATGATCTTATAGAAGTTCTAGGTTCTGCTGGGTTTAATCTACGAAAATGGACCTCTAATGTGCAAGGTCTTTTGTTAGATTTATTCAGATTTGGTTTCAGCCCCTACTAGATCTTCCGTCACCAAACGATCTGTTTTGTCTGAGATTGCTAAATTGTTTAGGTTAGGTTAGGTTAGGTGGCAGCCCGATGTATGTTATCATGCTCACTTAGACTATTCAGTCCATTGTGATACCACATTGGTGAACTTCTCTCTTATCACTGAGTGCTGCCCGATTCCATGTTAAGCTCAATGACAAGGGACCTCCTTGTCATTGAATCCGAACGGCGTTCCACATTGCAGTGAAACCACTTAGAGAAGCTTTGAAACCCTCAGAAATGTCACCAGCATTACTGAGGTCGGATAACCCACCGCTGAAAAACTTTTTGGTGTTCGGTCGAAGCAGGAATCGAACCCACGACCTTGTGTATGCAAGGCGGGCATGCTAGCAATTGCACCACGGTGGCTCCCTTGCTAAATTGTTTGACCCAACCGGTTGGCTGGCCCCTAAGATTATAGTTGCTAAGATTATAATGCAACAATTTTGGAAAGACAAAACCGATTGGGACGAATGTTTGAAACCCATGACTCTGAATAGATGGTTTACGTTTTTGGACGACTATAGTGAAATCGAACGGATGGAGATCCCCCGATGGGTTGGTTTCAGCCCAGACCATGAAGTTCAGCTTCATGCATTTTGTGATGCTTCTGAGAAAGCATATACGGCTTCACTATACGTCCGAATTAGAAACGCCCCTGGTGATTTTGTCACGCATCTACTTGCAGCACGAAATAGGTAGCGCCAATCAAGGTTGAATCCTTGTCTCGTGTAGAGCTCTGCGGTACAACTCTATTGGCTGATATGGTTGAGACTATACGCTCCGAGCTGAGTCTCCCAGAAATTGAGACATCCTATTGGACTGATTCGACAATAGTTTTGTCGTGGCTTCAGAAGCCCCTGTGCCACTGGCCTACGCTTGTTGCTAATCGAGTAGCTAACATCTCTACTAAAATCGGTAATAATAAAAAAATTCATGTACACTTGGTGAAAATCAACTTTTATGTATTTTGAGCTGCTGAATTCGAAAAAAATTTAATTTTTTTATGGCACAGTTTTTGAGATATCCCGTTATTTTTAAAATTTCGCCCTTTTTTCACTAAACACAATATATCTCGAGTTATAAATGTCCGATTATAACGTTGTTGGTACTTAAATGAAAGGTAATAAGATGACGAATAATCGTGTGTAATTGGATCTGTGATATGTTAAGTGGTTCAAAAATTTAAAAAAATCGTATTTTACAATGGACCTTTTCCGCCAGAAAAGTATAAACCGTCATGGTCGTATAGACGATACTCTAACGTAAGTAATAAGACCAACTAGAAGAAAAACGACCGAAAAATGACAAAGTTATAAGCAATTGAATGACGTGAAATCATTCAAATATGAGCCACTCACCCACACAAAAATGCATTTCTCTGTGGCCGAGAGAAATTTTTGTGTGGGTGATATGTACTTGTGTTTGTCTGCTTTGCGACTAAGGCAATTCATCTGGAAGCGACAAATGATATGTCGACTGATTGTTTTATTGCTGCGTTCACTCGATTTTTCTCCCGTAGAGGCTGTCCTTCTAAGATGATTTCTAATAATGGGACATCTTTTGTAGGTGCTTCTAATGTTCTTGGAAGAGACCAAGCCCGATTTCTTGCTGAAGTGATCCAAAATCTTATTTCGCTTAATGCCTTCCAATTATCAGAATGGAAATTTATTCCCCCTGGTGCGCCAAATATGGGTGGTCCTTGGTAGGCAGGAGTTAAGAGTTTCAAGACTCATCTTAATCGAAAGATTAAGCTACAAGTGTTTTCTTCAAGTTAAATGAAAAATCAGCTAATTTGGTTGTCAATTAGCAAAAAAATTTTCATTAATACGCACGTACCTCAAGAAAAAAATATTTGCGAATTTAAAAAGAGGTTTTATACATGTGACTTTTTTCAAAAATTACAACCAAAATGTTGAAAGTTTTTATTAAAACTATTGTAGTACATGTCAAATAAAATATTTCTGGAAGTCAAATCTTAGAATTGCAAAAAAACAACAGATGGGAAATTTTTAAAATTGAAAAGTTGCCTGTGGGCAACTTTGGGCAATTGTGGTAGTAAAATTACATATTTTTGAACATAAGACCTGGAGAAAAAAGGTATGAAAAACAATGATTTTGAAAAAATTTTGAACTTCAATTGGGATGTCCCAGTGACGAGAAATGCGGCGATGATGTGGAAAACATATCTGCAGTGCAGTGGGGAATTTGGAAGGAATCGTAAAAAGGGAGGAAGCCACTTCTTGGCAACATACTAGTGTATTAGCACGAATATTGACGCTTCATAATACTTTGGTTTTTTACACCGCCAGTTAAATTGACATGGGTTAAAAACAAAAAAAAACACAAAACATTTTCGTGAGTCACGCGAAGCCGTGAATGAAATTTAAACGAAATCTCGTGAATGAAATTTAAACGAAACCTCGTGAATGTGCGTGAACGGGATTAAAGAAAAATGTATGGCGCGTGAGCGTGAGTAAAAATCAAATTGTGATTGTAAGTGAGTAAACTTTCTCCGAAATCACGCTCCCGATAAAAATTTACTTTCACGATCCAACCCACGCTCACGATCCAACTCACGCTCACGATCCAACTCACGCTCACGATCCAACTCACGCTCAGGATAAAATTCACGTTAACAATAAAATTCATATTCACGATCAAATTCGCACTCACGGTAAAACAGACACAAAAAGTCACAATCACGAACAAATTCACGTTCACGGTTAAATTCAAGCTCACCGATTTTAATCACCTTTACATATTTAATCACGCTTAAGATTTCAATAGCGTGAGTCACGAGAAATTTCGTTAATTACCAGAATTTTATTGAGCCACGAAAATCGTCGTGTTTCGAAAATATTCGTGACGAGATTTGTCGTGAATTACGTAAATTGTCGTGAATCGTGCGAAAGCGTGAGACATAAACATTGTTCATGCGTGAGCGTGTGCGAGTATGACTTTTCATTTCGTGACCGTGAATTCCTACCCACATGGCATGCGTGAGTACAAATATTTCTTCGTGAATGTGTTTGAGCGTGATTGAAATTCCACTCACGCGCGCATCTAAGTATATATTTACTGTAAAATAACAAAAAACTTAACAAAAATCCAATAAAACGTAATACGTCTATCATTACAAAACAAAATAGTTTGTAGTCACAATTGCCCAAAGTTGCCCACAGGCAACATTCTCTACACACAAAAAATTTTTTTTGATTTCAATCACGAAAATCGCGGATTCAATCATTTTTTTAATTGAAATGTCTTCAATCACGAAAATGATAGTATCAATCACCCATTTTGATTGAAAACCAAAACGATTTTTAATTAAAAATTTAGTTGACTTTTGTCACGGAATCAATTAATTGTGTGATTGAATCAATTAAAAACGTGATTGATTTTTAACACAAAATTCAATCACAGTTTTACTTGAATCAATTAAAATTTTAATTAATTTCGCGACAAAAATCAATCAACTATTTGATTCATTCAATTAAATAAATAATTGAAATTGGCTATAAATTTCGGTCAAAAAATTTATATATTGCGACCCCAAAATCGTATTTAGTTTTATTTGAAATAAAAGAAAATATGTGTTTCTTATAAAACATATTTAATATTTTATTATTTTTTGAATTATGCAATAGGCAAATAAATTTGGTTCTTGTCATTTGTGTTTTGTTCTAACATAACTTACAAATACAATTACTATCAATAACAACTATAGGGTGAAAAAATTAATTATATAAATCATTATCTTCCTTAAATTAATAACCATGTTAGCATGTTCCTTCTAATATGTAGATGCGCCTAGATTTCCAATAAATCAGCAGCCTGTAAGCTAAATTAGTTTTTCTGAAAGTAAACAGAATAATTCGAATTTAATTTTGTTCAAATAAAAATGTTAATTTTGTTAAACATTACCTTCATAGAATATCAAGTTCAATTCTTAGTTCCAGGTTGCAGATTTATAATCTTCTTTTGCAGTTGTAGTCTTTTAGCATAAAAAGGTGTATTAAGGAGCTCGGAAATTTAATTTTAGTAACAATTCCTTTCCAAAATTTCCGCACATTAAAATCGTCTATTAAAATTTGAACCAATCAAAGACAAAAATAATGGGAAAGCAATGTAATATTTGGTATTATATTGATGATACTTTGCAAATTCTGGAAATAGAAAAAAATATAAATGGAAAATACAAATTTTTATTATTTTCGGATATTTTTCATATTTTTACATCCAAAAGAAAGAACTTTTTTACCATTACATAATTCAGCTCATTAGTTTATATACCAGATATACTGCTCTCTACTTGGGTTCAAACTGAAAAAGGCAGGTAAAACAAAAATGCAATTTAATGCCAACGCCACTTCGCAACTTCAAGGAGAATCTTCCAGCAAACCCATACCGCTCTTGGTTTTAAGAAAACTAGAAGCGAAAAAAATTTATAATTTTAAAAGATCAATTCGGTAAACAATTTTTGATTGCAAACATATTCTTATATATATGATAAAATGATAGAGTTGATGGGATTGATTGGTCAATTTCACGAAATAAAATTGGTCACTAAAAGAAATGAATAAAAAATATATATTATTTTAGTCCGCTTCAATGGAAAACGGTATTCACATTTCACAATTTCTTACCTTCAATAAACGTAGATTGTTTTCCATTTTTACAATACCACAAACACAGGTAATTTCAAATGCGTTCTCTCATATATTTTTTTCAAACTTTTACCACGTGGCCGTTTGTTGTTGCACACTTTATTTATTTCAACCCTTTGCTATGATTTGTTGTTGCGTTCAAAATATTTATGCACACATTTTGAATGCAGCAGACAGAATGTCGCCAATCATGTTTTTCAATTTACGCGAAAAACAAAAACTCAACCGTTCGTTACGAGTTACTTCCACAGACTGATCTCTCCATCATACATTGTTGAATACTATACCCATTCTCTTGTTCTCTTTTTGCTCTTTCCATTGCTCAACATTATTCAGTTTCAATCACAAAGGTGATTGGATCAATCACATGTGTAATTGGAAACGGAACAAATTTCAATCACGTTTGTAATTGAAAATTATTTCCGAATTGATTAACAAATTGATTGAATCAATTAATATTTTAATTGGAAACGTAACAAATATCAATCATTTTTTTAATTGGTTTTTATTCGGATTTGATTAAATAATTAATTGAATCAATTAACATATTAATTGAATCCGTTTCCAAATTCAATTAAGTGTTTAATTGAAAAAATTTTGGTGATAATTTTTTGTGTGTACCGCCTAAACGAATGGGCGTGGCGACCCGAAATTTTGGCTAGACGCTTCTTAAATGACTTCAACATGATTAAAAGTAAAAAAAATTTTAGCGATACCACTCACTCTCAAAAGTTCACTTTTGAAGAGTTAGGTACGATGTTAGCCAGAATCGAGGCATGCCTTAATTCAAGGCCCCTTAGTCCGATGAGCGACAAACCGATTTGGCCCCTTTAACCCCGGGACACTTCCTTATAGGTTCTGCCCTTTTCTCCCCTCCGGAGCCCGACACGACGATTGAGTCGTTAAGTTATGTGAATAGATGGCAGAAACTTAAGGTTCTTTATCACTCTTTCGCCAAACGGTGGAAAAAGGTATATCTCGTTGAACTCCATAAGCGAAATAAGTGGAAATTTCCGCAAAGAGATTTTGCAGTTGGTGACCTGGTAGTAATCAGGAAAGATAATTTGCCTTCACTGTAGGTATAATCGAAAATATCTACTTAGGCCCCGACAAAAAGGTGCGAGTTGTTGACATCAGGGTAGGAAGTTGTATCATTGATGAACGAAATTAATAACCACTTCTTTTCTTTGTGTGTGTGCTGTCCCCATTTTATTTTTCGTAGTTCCAGGCATGTCTGGCCCATCCCGTCGTCTCACCAACGGACGCCCTGAGAAGTAAACGTCGCCGCAATAATGGATCCCATAGGACATCGCAAACTCCAGAGATTCGCCACGAAATGA
Source organism: Haematobia irritans (assembly GCF_050003625.1). Lineage (NCBI taxonomy): Eukaryota > Metazoa > Arthropoda > Insecta > Diptera > Muscidae > Haematobia > Haematobia irritans. Next base: position 76,593,240 of record NC_134398.1, on the reverse strand, counting down.
CAGTTGACGATGCACCCATAGCCATAATCCGACCAGCACCTCCAACATTAAATCGATGTTTATGGTTTTTGTATTTGTATATCTACTGAATCATAAAATGAAATCATGTTTTGTCCCCTAGCTCCTACTTGCCCCTATGTTGCATTCCTGCAAGGGGGCGGGATGTTCAGGTTGACACCCTGTTAGATTTAAGTTTTTATGAAATGTAAAATACACCACTGCAATTTATAACGATGTACGAAAAAATTGTTAATTGTTTAAGTTAACAAAACGTTCACTTACTTACTCTCTCTCTCATATACCCGAAGGTACGAATACCCCCGCCAATAAATTAAACTTTAATTTATTATTTAAAACCCATAATTTAATTGCAGTTTTATTTGTTTTTCCCCCCTCATTGATAAATTATTTTATTTAATTCCCCGCCTTTTCAAGAGCAAATTACCCAAACTAATAAAATAAATAAAGTCGTGACCAGATCCGAGACTCGTGGTAAAATTCTAACAGATAACAATATCCTTGAAACCCCTTTAAAAAAGCCCAATGTTTATGAAGCCACTAATTATAATGACGCCAAAAAATTCGTAAAACTAAAATTGTCAGTAAGCCATTCTTTTTAAAAACGTGGTAAAACGATTTTGACATTATTCAATTCTTCCACAGGCTTGATAAAGAAGCCGGCATGCTTAATATTACACAATTACAAATGGCACCAAGTGAACAAATTTTTGAATTTGTTCCAATTGAATATTTTAAAATAATGGACAATAAAATTTTAAATAACGTAAGTGCAGCGCTACTACCCACTGTGACCATCATAAACGAAAATAATGATAAAGAAATAAAGGATATTTTGACGAGGGTCATAACGATCCTATTGAGGGCGGTCATACTGGAATTACTGGGACATACGCCAAAATTAAAAACCTTTTTTTTGGAAAGGTATGATTCGGGACATAACCAAGTATGTGAAAACGTGCAAAAATTGCCAGCTTTCAAAGGTTACCCGACATACAAAAATCCCAATGACCCTGACGCCTTCTCCACCAAAACCCTTTGATATCGTACTTGTAGATACCATTGGGCCTTTTCCAAAGTCCGAGAAAGGCAACGGGTATGCTGTAACACTTATGACTTTACAAAATACTTAGTTGCTCTGCCAATACCGGACAAGAATACAAACCCGTGGCCAAGGCAATATTTGAGTCTCAAATACTAACTTATGGGCCTATGAGAACTCTTGTCACTGACATTGACACAATATAAAAATAGTTTGATGGAACATCTATGCAAATATTTGAAAGTTATTAATATAACGTCCACAGCCTACCATCACCAAACTCTTGGGACGGTAGAGCGAAGTCATCGGACATTTAACGAATGTGTAAGGTCATACATATCGGTTGAATAAGACGATTGGGATGTGTGGTTAAAGTACTTCACTTACTGTTATAATACAACACCATCTACTTCGCATATATATTGCCCTTATGAACTACTATTCGGAAGAATTCCGTATGGAGGAGGCAAAATGCGTCACGTCGATGCATTGAGTCGTGCGCCTGTGGAAAGAATATTTGACCAAGATAATATTCAAGATGTAAGTGACAAAATCATGCTCATAAAGCCGGAAACAAATGATTGGTTGTATATGATGCAGAGGGAAAATGACAATCTGAAAGAAATAATTGATGTTATGCAAGGGCGAAAGCAGTCAAATCAAATAAAGGCGTATAGAAATGAATACACTTTGAAAAATAACCAATTAATGAGACAAGGTGAAGGAGGATGCCTTCAGCTAGTAGTCCCTAAGGGTTTGCGATGGCGTATTGTGGAATTGTGTCATGATGATGCAGGACATCCAGCACTTGAGAATACATTGAAACGAATCGAAACATATGTTGAATATTGCTACTCTAAAGATCCTAGTCCGAAGGAGTGTGAACTGTGTTATGGATATACCAAAATTTCCGTTTGAGAATATGCATTTAGTCCATCTGGGTCCATTTATCAAGAGCCCCAAACGAATTGAATATCTTTTAGTCATTGTTGACGCGTTGACACTGTTCTATGCCCAGGGAGATCAACGAAGACAAGACCAGTTTTGGATGCTTTGGACCAGTTGTCGAGGTACTGCGTTTACTTCGCTAAGTTCGAGAAGTATTGCTTGGACAATAATGCGAGACATATAAAAGTTGCTGTTCGAACACCAATGGCTAATGGATTAGCCTTCTGCGACCGATTAAGATACACGAGTCAGAAGTCTCCAGTGGAATCTGTGCACTAATGTTAACAGCACAACGAAGTATGCACCAATTGATTTAGTATTGGATTTTCCTGTTCGTGATATTTCTGGCAATAAATTGTTAGTGGCAGCACCAGAAGCAAAATGTGATGCTGAATCAACTTTGAAGAAAAGACGAGAAGATGCTATCAAGAACATAGAACAAGCAAGGAAAACATTGAAAGCAAGGTTTGATTCCAAGCACAAAAGGCCGCATAAATATGAAGGAGGTGATTTAGTTTTGATCAGAGATGCTATTCCAAGTACGGGTGAGTCCAGAAAACTTGAAGTACGATATAAGGGGCCATATATAATCAAGAAGGTTCTTCGCCACCGTGGTGCAATGGTTATCATGCGGTGGATTATCCCACCTCAACTTTTTCAGCGGTGGATTATCCCACCTCAGTAATGCTGGTGACATTTCTGAGGGTTTCAAAGCTTCTCTAAGTGGTTTCACTACAATGTGGAATGCCGTTCGGACTCGGCTATAAAAAGGAGGTCCCTTGTCATTGAGCTTAACATGGAATCGGGCAGCAATCAGTGATAAGAGAGAAGTTCACCAATGTGGTATCACAATGGACTGAATAGTCTAAGTGAGCCTGACACATAGGGCTGCCACATAACCTAACCTAACCTTCGTTTTGGCCGATATGTTGTTGAGGACATTGATGATGCTCAAAGAAATCAGCGTAAATTCTCAACAATTGCAAGTAGTGATGGAATGAAGCCATGGTGTTCCTTGTACCGTGATATCGATGATGATTTTGATCCTGATCAACCGAAGACTGACTCGAAGGCGAGTCTGTCAAGAAGGGCCGAGTTGTCACGTATCATACGATATGTCTCCTTTAAGTGCATAAAATTTGAAATTATTTCTGTATTGATATGGTAACTTTAGTATATATTTTAAACAAGTCTTACTTTAACCGCTGACGAGAATAGACAAAGTGAATTGTTAAAACTGAACGGGTTGAGCTTTTATTTTACACTTGGATAACCTGACAATAGCGATTTGGAGTAATAATAACGAAGATTGGAAGAAGTATAGACGCATCAGAAATAATTATGGAAAAGAAATAAAAAAGCGAAAGCCAATTTCATTAACAACAAAATTAAAGGTTGCTCAGACCAAAAATCCATGTGGAGGACAATAAAAAGTTTAGTTGGAGATAAAAATATTGCAGAAGGGCTAAATTCGTTTTTATAGACAGCATTTATGATGTCGTAAACAGTATACCATTTGAAACATATGAAAACTTGATAGTACAAAAGGCTCAGTCTTGTTTCAAATTCAGAATGATAGATCTAAATGAGTTAAGGGATACTATGAGAGCGATGAATGGCAAGAAAGATCAATATTTTGTGACAACTAAAATGATGCTGGATATCTTCGACATTGTTGGTCAAATTCTGCATAAAATTATTGTGGAAACTTTAGAACCCGGAATATTTCCAGATGTCCTGAAGGAATCATACGTTATAGCAATACAGAAAATAAAAAATGCGACAAATGCCCATGAGATAAGACCGATAAACATGCTGCCTATATTGAGCAAAATAATATAAAAAATTGTGCATACACAGATATATACACACTTTGAAATTAATAATTTTCTTATTGAAAACCAATCAGGATTTAGGCAGAACCATAGTTGCGAAGCTCTATTAAATCTCGTTGTAACCCAATGGAAATCAGAAATTAATGCCAAAAACTGCTTTGCAGCTTTTTTCTAGATCTAAAACGCACTTTTGAAACGGTAAATAGAGAAATACTTTTAAAGAAAATGAATAGATATGGAGTTAAAGGAAAAGAACTGAAATGGTTTGAAAGCTACCTGAGTAACAGAAGGGAAAGGACATAGTGTGGTTTACATATATAGTCAGAAATTGGACTTGAAATTGGGGTGGCACAAGGAGCAGTATTGGTGACTTTACTGGTTTTTAATATATGTCAATGACATTAAAGAAATATTGCATAAAGCAAAAGTTTGTCTGTTTGCGGATGATGCTCTTATTTACACACATGGGTCTAATATAGAGGAATGTGTGAGAGAATTAAATCAAGATTTGAAAAATGTTGAGATATATCTACGAATGAATAAGAAAAGAACTGAAATGGTTTGAAAGCTACCGGAGTAACAGAAGGGAAAGGACAAAGTGTGGTTTACATATATAGTCAGAAATTGGACTTGAAATTGGGGTGGCACAAGGAGCAGTATTGGGAACTTTACTGGTTTTTAATATATGTTCGAATGATGCTCTTATTTACACACATGGATCTAATATAGAGGAATGTGTGAGAGATTTAAATGTTGAGATATATCTACGATTGAATAGGCTAAAACTAAATATAAGCAAAACAAAAGCAATGATTTTGAATGCGCCAACATATAACCACATATAGATACAAGATGAAATAGTATAACAAGTGGAGGAAATAAAGTATGTGGGTGTAATATTTGACAGAAACCTTAAATTTGATGCCCATTTCAACTACATATGTTCGAAGATTTCCAAGAAAATTGCATTTTTAAGACGAATTCGCCTACAGAAACTGCTATAAATATATACAATACAACGATAAAACCACATTTTGAATACTGCTCTACATTATTATATCTTGGAAACCAAACTGTAAAAAATAGACTGCAAAAATTGCAAAATAAAGGAATGCGTTGCATATTGAGATGTCACAGATTAACTAAAATAACTACAATGCTGAATACTTTTCGGAGGCTATCAGTAAACTAGAGGCTTGTAATGAATGCGTTAATATTTATCTTCAAAATTAAAAATGGAATGCTGCCCAAGTATTTGGAGAACTACATAACATATGTTTCTGATGTACAACCGTACAATTTAATAAACACAAATAACTTTAGATTGCATTTTAGTACGAGTTTATCACCCTTTTTTTGGCAACACTAGAGACGACGAGGACAGTTTTTCGTGAAAAATCCGGGAAGGAAGACGATTCGATAAGCTCCAGGCCTTTGTGAAATTTAATTTCAATTAATTAATAATTAATAATTTTATTATTTTTTGTTAAACTGAATTCTTAAAAATAAATTGCCTTTAATTTCAGAAGTGGGATTATTGTGCTCAGTGATCGGATTGTTTGTGTGTGTGTGTGTGAAGGACCCAGCGGGAAAATTGCGAAGTACCGCAAAAATCATGACTTCTTAACCAATGATTTTGGGATCCTTAACACCTTCCCATATGCCTTCTCCTATCATGCATGCTAAAATGCCTTGCACTTCCTTTCTAAACAATGCCCGCAAACATTATTCTGTGCCTTCTTTGGGAATTGGAAAGAGAAGGACCTCCATTGTTGTTATAAGAACGAAAATTCAATTTTTTTATACTCATGATAGTTTTTAAAACACATGGACTCATTTTTTACTTAATCAAAACAAAAAAAAAACAATCTTATGCATCCATGATTAAGAGGGACAGTTTTAATCCAATTTGCTCAAATCTTGAATTCGTGAAATTGAATTTTAGTTTAGGTGAAAATAAAACAAAAAGAAGCAAACAAATTGTCTTTGATAGATCAGCTCCGCCGATTCTCTCTACACGGATGAAAAAGACTGTTTTTCATATGTTTGGCTATAAACATTATATGTTTGGAACACAAATTTTGAAACACAATATTTTTGAGTGCAAGCATATAATGTTCATAAACTAGCATAACATGTTTGGGACATATATGTTAATATGTTAGAACATATTATGTTTGGGACATAAAATGTTTGTAAATATAATATGCTTGGATGCAAACATATATTAATTTAGAAATAGCCTATAAACATATATGTGTTTAGTAGCTTGGAGCGCTATTTAACAGGGAGCGATATTGAATTAAGTTGGTGGTTGTTGCTTGTTATTACAAAATTAACATTTTATTTTTCCTTGGGCAATTGATCAGCTACTTCTTTGATCCTTACAAACTGTGTGGCCCGCTGTTCGAATCCCCGTCCGGCAAAAGGTAAAATTAAAATAAAAAAAAAATCATAAAATTGAATAATTTCTTCTACAATGTTTGTATTACAGAAAAATGTGGTAAGAACTAAAAAATCTCGTGGAAGTGAGAAAGATGTCGGGGAATATACAATTGGGCAGAAACAAAATTTTGAGCATTCAGGTCGAAAACCTATGTTGTTAGCACCTATATTACCTGTTTATTTTCATAATTCATTATGATTGTAAATATATAAATAAATAAATAAAATTTTGAGCACAATATTGTTTGGGAGTATTTTTTTTAAGCATATAATATTTTTGGGTGCAAAATGCTTCCAAACATATTATATGTTCACATAATAACATATTGTTTTTTGGAAGACAACATTATTGAATTTGGATGCAAAAATACAAAATGTTTGGAACTTAGACTACCCAAACATATATTGTTTAGACCAATATGCTTTCAAACATATTATATATTGGAAGAGATCAAACATATAAATGTTTGGGCAATACCCAAAAATGTATATGCTTGAAGCAAAATATGTTTGGGAGTATATGTTACAGAAGCGATTTTTTGTGAGCGTGTAGTAATTTTGACAACTTGTTTCACGGTATGAAATTGAAATCTTTTCTCATGCGAATCGTAAAGTCCAATAGGAAAACACGAATTAACTCATTCTCATATTAAACACTTAAGGAAAGTCCAAAGTCGGGCGGGGCCGGCTATATTATACCCTTCACCACTATGTATGTTATACCAACATCTTAACACCTTCAAATTTGTTGGGAGCTATATAAAGGTTTATTTTCCCATATACAAATATTTAAATATGAACCGATTTGGGCAATTTTTTTTTAATATTCACAAAATGTCTAGACTCAAAATTTATAACCTATAGACTTAAAATTTAAGTCGGCTAATGCCCTGGGATGGTACACTATGTTAGTAAAAAAATATGGGAAACATTTGAATCTGAACCAATTTTGAGGCAACTTCGCAAAAGTGTATTTATGATTTATAGGTCGATAGATATGTATTAGAAATAAAGGAAAATTTGAGTCACTTTTACAAGTGATTTTATAAAGAAAATGTGGGTATTTTTGTCATTTTTGCCCAAATAGGAAAAGCATATATATGGAAGCTATACAGAAATCTGAACCGATTTCAACCAAATTTGACAAGTATACTTAGTATTTTAATTCTACTCCCTGTGCAAAATTTCACGTAAATCGGACTACAACTTTGAACTCTGTGGTCATATGACGAAAAATCGGGCGAAAGATATATATGGGAGCTATATCTAAATCTGAAACGGTCTCAATAAAATTTAGCACACTTGACTACACTACAAATTGTACTCCTAGTGCAAAATTTCAACCAAATTGGGCTAAAACTCTGGCTTCTGGGGCCATATAAGTCTATATCGGGCGAAAGATGTATATGAGAGCTATATCTGAACCGATTTCAATCAAATTTTGCACACTTGACTATAGTACTAATTGTTCTCCTTGTGCAAAATTTCAAGTAAATCAGGATAAAACTCTGGCTTCTGGGTCCATATAAGTGCGTTTCGGGCGAAAGATATATATGGGAGCTATATCTAAATTTGATCCTATTTCTTCCAAAATCAATAGGGTTCTATTCTGACCGAAAACCGGAACTTGCCAAATTTGAAGGCGATTGGACTAAAACTGCGACCTAGACTTTGATCACAAAAATGTGTTCACAGACAGACGGACGGACGGACATGGCTAGATCGACTCAGGGGCCCACCCTGAGCATTATTGCCAAAGACACCATGTGTCTATCTCGTCTCCTTCTGGGTGTTGCAAACATATGCACTAACTTATAATACCCTATTCCACAGGGTATAAAAAGTTAAATTTAGCGTTCGTAGTTAACGGATTTTTTTCGGTGTAGTAATATCATATTTTCATATCCCCTACTGTATATAGTCGGAAATAGATATTTTGTTGTGCTACGCACGGAATGACAAATTTGTTATACCCCCAATACCATTCTGTGACGTCAGGTATAAAAAGGATCTCATACTCATTCTTTGTTGGCTGCCAAGCTATTAATTTGTTAATGTCTAGTTACTCCTAACTTTGGCCTTCTAGAAGACATTCTCTGTAACATATAAAAGATCCGATACCCATTATACGTTCACTTCCGACAGAAGGGAACGCGGAATGACCTCAAGTGTAGCTTAAGTTTACCTTTTGGCGCCCACATCACATAAATGTGTCGTATGCCAGTGGATGAGTGTAAGACCACCAATAACGAGGACCCCGGTTCAAATCCCGACGGAGCAAAAAAATAAAAATACACTTTGAGGTAAATATTAAAATCACAAAAATAAGATAAACTGTGTAGGAAAAGTAAGTCAAAGTAAATTCTAACGTAAAAGGTATGGGGGCAAGTGTTCAGTTCATAGACAACCTTGCCTTCAATGTATTTATTTTTACACGCTTTCTTTTATGCCTTCCTGTCCAGGCCTTTTTGAGGGCCTTCTTTGGAAGGCATGATTTTTGTACTTAGTATGAAGGCCTGATAACATGGCATCGACGACACCACTTCTAGAAGGCATACGAATAAAAGCGAGAGGCAAGGCCTTGGTCTCCAATCCAATCCAATGTTATTTTGAAATGAACACGTAATGCAGCGCCCAGGCCTTATAGCTACCCGGACAGCACTTCCATCATCGATTCCACGTCGCTTCCATTTCCCGCTGGGGACATAAAGGTCTGATGAAATTCATTCGTGTGTCGTATGGAGAAGTGGACAATTGTTAGACTTAAAGAGGAGCTAAGGAAACAAGGGTTAAAAACGTCGGGCGATGCAATGCAACAGAGTGAATTCCTGAGAAGCAACAATATGCCATCGACAACGGAAATAATGTGAATGGTTTGAGGGGTGACGTTTTGCTACTTCATGAAGACATAGAGCCACTCGCTCAGCAATTTCAGATAGGCTTAACGACGACGTCGACGGTAGGTGCAAACAATCCTCTGCAAAGAAATTCAGTTGCCAATAAATTTGAAAATGTAACGGCCGCTTCGGGTATCGATTTTATTACGAATATGCATGGGAATGAAATGGAAGGGGATCAATACAACAAGCTGACTATAGAAGTGACGAAAAGAGTTTGTCCGCCAACTTTGAGTCACACATGCTTGCTTATTCTCTTTCTGAAAGAACAACTTGTGTGCCGACGGTCACTTATACAACGACGAGTATTCCCGTAAATGTACATCTATTTGTTGCTGGCACACAACGTCAAACTGTCAACAGTACGTATGTGAGTAATGTCAAGTAGTGTGAATCAGTATTTCCATTAATAAGTTTAGTGAGAAACACAATACCGTACATAAACCGTCTACGTTCAAGAGATGGAAGATCAATTAACATAATACAACTAGAATATCGAGGCAAATCGTATAATTTATTCCAGCCAAGCCCCCTCAAAGCAAAAATAACAAACTGCGATAACTCGGTGACAGACACGCATACTCTAATATCGGTCTAACCAGAGTCGTAAAGAGCCTCTTCGTAAGATTAGGATCAACAAATTCTTTAGACCATCTCTTAATGAAACCCAAAACACCAGTTGCCTTATTGACACATCCCTCAATATGAGGACCAAAGTCAAGCCTGTAATCAAACAATACATTAAATCTAAGCACATTCTCAAGCCTATAATTCCCAACATAGTACTCAGTCTGTTCGCAAACTCTACGAGAAAAAGTCATCTTACACTTCACAAGATTGAGTAACATACAATTAGAAGCACACCAATCTGCTAACTTGTCAATGTCCTTCAGAAGAAGTAAAGAATAGAGGTCTGCACAATTCCATTTGTAAATGCAGAGTACACGTGTACTTGCTACATGAGTACATCTATTAGAGAGAGTCGCAAAACAATTGGTACACATTTTGATGAACACCAAAAGCCACAAGTAACTTCTTGTTGCTACTCTGATGTCTTCACTATCAACAAACACATATTCCTCTTTCTCTCTTATTGAAGTGTACTCTGAGTGATCACGTCGAGTATGTTGCGAGAACAAAAGTTCATAGAGTACTCCATGTACCACGTGCAGTTTCAGAAATACAAACAAAAAAATTTATATCCATAATATATGTTTTCGATTTGTTATAAAGAACGGCAAACGTTAAGGAAAGTGTGTGACATACATAAATATATGAAATATGTGACATACATACATATCTATGATTAATAATAATGGAAAGTTTTGCTTCGCAAATACCTGAGAAATACTTGTGGTACCACGTGAAGTGAAGAGAATCCATGTTGTACTTTTTCTCAAGTACTTACGTTTTTATTGTTCCTTTTTTTCGGAACACATATTGTTTCGGATAAGTACTTGGTGGTATTTGAGAAGCAAGTGTTCTCTTCACTTCACTACTTGCGCTCTGAGAGAAAGACAGTGTATGTACTATATTCGACAGCGAATTGCATACATGTAGTGAAAAGTTATTCGATGCAGACCTCTAGTAAAGAATCACTAGCATTATCAAATGAAAGAAACAGCTTAACATCATCTGCGAACATCAATATCCTCGATGTCAGTTTCAAGAGACAGAAAATACGTTGCAAGTCCTCTTGTCAAACAAACTGAGGTGGTGAAAAAGAATTTTGAATTTAATGGAAATGACAAGAAATAGGACAACAAATCGAAAAGTGGCCCACTATGTTATAATTGCCGTGATAGGGGACATATTTCTCGAAATTGTCCCAAACCACAGAGAAAGGAAAAAGAATCTGTGAATTCCATAGTTAACACGAAAATGATAACAAAAGAAGTGAAAGTGAATAATATGGCTTTCGTTGCAATGATCGATTCGGGAAGTGCAGTTTCTCTCGTGAAACATTCCGTTGCCGTTAACTTGAATTGCGCAATATTACCATGCTGTAAATCACTTCAAGGATTTGCGTGTGGTGAATTTCAATGCAGGCAAATGGCGACTTGTGTCAAATTGACAATTGATGGACAGTGCTATGAATGTGATCTTTATATTGTTGGAGATAAAGAGATGGCTTGTGAAATTTTGATTGGTTTGGATATTATGAGTAACGGTCGAGCGGTAATTGAAAATGGACAGTGTCAAGTGTATTCCTTGAAAGACTATGATATTCGGTGTAGCGATAAATTGGATAATACGGAAAAACGAGAACTTGGTCAATTGCTGAATAAATATTCGGGTTGTTTTGGTGAGAATTTGAATGAACTGGGAAAGTGTAGTGCGGTAAAGATGGAAATCTCGGTAACATTAACATTATTAAACACAGCTAAAAACTTAATATATAAAATATTGACCCTAAGTGACGAAAATTATCATAACAAAGATATCAAGGGAATCCATAAGATATTAACAACAGTTTTCCAAGGACAATAATTGAAAATTTAATAAAGAAAACGAAAAGGAAAATAAGAAATGATATAAATAGTTTTACAACAAAGAACAACAATGACCAAAATGAAAATAATGAAAATAATGAACGAATTTGTCACGGTGTAAAATACATCCCAGGATTGACAACGCGAACTTGAGAGAAACAATATCAACAAAAAACATATGTTTTGCTTTCAAGTCACACAATATATTAAGCGCCGTTTTCACAAAAGTTAAAACACCAATACAAAAAGAACAACAAAATGACGTGGTATACGAAATCAGCTGCAAAGGTAGTGATAACGAGAAATGTGATCGCATATACATTGGAACTATGAAGAGAACACTGGAGACAAAAATTGGAGAGCACAAAACGGACATAGAAAAACGAAAAGAAAGAACAGCATTATCACAACACATAATAAGCACTGGGCATACAGCTGACTTTGAAAACTGTAGAATACTTGACAAAAAGAAAACGAATGACAATTGAAAGCTTAAGAATTCAACAAAATATAAGACGAACAATGAACTTAAAAGAAGATACGGACAACATAAGTGCTGCTTACAGTGTTGCAATCCTGAAACCCCGGCTGTGATATTAGTTTTAATTTATGTTTTATCTTGTTTTATATGTTTCGTGTATACTGTAATTCAATGTAACTTAAGTTAAAATAATATTGTAAGTAGAAATGTTTACGGTGTTGTAAAGAGTATAAAATTATAGTGTGTTTTTATTTCATAGAATTCCCCTGATGAAGACAACAAAAATTGTCGAAACGTTGGGAACAATGCAATAAATAAGTCTTTTTTGCGGAAAACAACCTTAGATCTGATAGCTTAATCATATGGGAAAATTTAGAAACTAATAAACAGACCAAAATAATAATCAAAAAATCTCCCAAGCCGGTTAAATGAGGTAACTGAGAAACAACCATCGCCAATGCCAACGGTTGATGGTGTGTTGTCGACACTCGCAGGTAAGAAATATTTTTCTACCCTTGATATGATGTCCGATTATTACCAGATTGAAGTCGATGAACGGTCAAAGAGCCGGTAAGGGACAAAGTCGTAGAGCCGGTAATGGACAATGTCGTCAGTTATGTCGATGAGGTAATTGTTGCATCCAATACCGTCGAGGAAGTGTTGCGAAAGAAAGAATGCAGGTTTGACGCTTCGTCTATCAAAATGTTTCTTCATGAGGGACAAAGTATCATTTTTGGGCCATGAGATCGTCGAAAATGGAATACGACCTGGCCGTATGAAGACTATCGCCATAGATAAATTCCCGACACCATCCAATTTAACCGAAATTAGACGATTTTTGGGCCTATCTGGGTATTTTCGCAAGTTCGTCGCCAATTATGCCCACATTCCAGCACCTCTAACTAGGTTGATGAGAAAAGATGCTAAATTTGAATGGTCGGACGAATGCGAAAAAGCTTTTAAATTTCTCATACGAGCTACCACAAATGAATCAATTTTGCGTATCTACGACATCAATAAAAGCCAAGAGCTATATACAGACGCGAATAGCATCGGATTAGCAGCAATTTTGATGCAGGTGGAAGGTTCCAGGAAACCAATAGCATATTTTAGCCGAATCTGTAGTGAGATCGAGAGTAGGTATCATGCGTATGAACTGGAGGTTCTGGCGTTGGTAGAGGCATGTGACAGGATCCGAATGTACTTACTGGGGAAACATTTTGTTGTTTATACTGATTGTTCTGCGATTTCAAGTATGAAGACTAAGACACAAATGGTTCCACGTGTATCGAGTTAGCTACTAAAATTGCTCGAATATGATTTTACCACTTGCCATCGTGCTGGAAGGCTCATGACGCATGTTGACGCGATGAGTAGAGCTCCCGTTGAAAAGGAAGCTGAACCTGAAGACGTGACAGCAAAATTGATGGCCATAGATATATCTACCGACGATTGGATTTACAGCATGCTGAACTGTGTCAAATAGTAGCTATAATAAAGGGTGATATTGATTCGCCTCACCGAAAGCATTATTGTGATGCGTTCATGATGAAGTCACACAGACTGTACAGGAGGAAAAGAACCGATGAGGACAATGATCTGTTGGTCATACCAAAGGGATTGAGATGGAGAATTGTTAGGCAGTGTCATGATGAGTCTGGACATCCAGGAATAGACGGTACCATCAACAAGATAATGCAATATTTTTGGTTCAAGCGGATGATGAATTATGTCAAGGGTTACATGAAGTCGTGCATCGAATGTTGTTATAGCCGAGAGCCTAGAAAGAAAGAATGTCAACTGTATGGAATGAATATTCCGCGTGTGCCATTTGAAGTGATTCATATAGATCATTTGGGTCCATTCACCAAGAGTCTAAGGGTCTACGAACACATCCTGGTGATCGTCGATGCACGATGGACAATTGTTCCTGTTCGATCCAAAAAGACTAAACCAGTAATAGATGCCCTGGATCATTTGACCTTGGTCTTCGGATGACAAAACGGATTGTAACCGATCGAGGAACGGTATTTACATCATCCATATTTAATACCTATTGTTCGGATAATGATATCCAACATATCAAGGTTACAGAACACCTCGAGCAAACGGTTTGGCTGAGCGAGTTAACCGAACCATATTGTCCTATCTTCGAGCGTCGTCAAACACTAATGATTGGGACAACGAACTGCGAAGTGTTCAGTGGAGGATCAACATGTCAGTTAATTCTACAATTAATTTAATTTTTGACTTTCAACTACGAGACATCAGTGGCAACAAGCTTTTGTATGCAGTTATCGACAATAACGATTATAACGCAACACACAAAAAATTATCACCAAAATTTTTTCAATTAAACACTTAATTGAATTTGGAAACGGATTCAATTAATATGTTTATTGATTCAATTAATTATTTAATCAAATCCGAATAAAAACCATTTTAAAAAATGATTGATATTTGTTACGTTTCCAATTAAAATATTAATTGATTCAATCAATTTGTTACTCAATTCAGAAATAATTTTCAATTACAAACGTGATTGAAATTTTTTCCCTTTCCAATTACACATGTGATTGATCCAATCACCTTTGAATAATTTTGAGCAATGGAAAGAGCGAAAAGAGAACAAGAGAATGGGTATTTATTCAACAATGTATGGTGGAGAGATCAGTCTGTGGAATTAACTCGTAACGAACGGTTGGGCTTTTGTTTTTCGCGTAAATTGAAAAACATAATTGGCGACATTTTGTCTACTGCATTCAAAATGTGTGCATAAATATTTTGAACGCAACAACAAATCATAGCAAAAGGTTGAAATAAATAAAGTGTGCAACAACAAACGGCCACGTGGTAAAGGTTTGAAAAAATATATGAGAGAACGCATTTGAAATTACCTGTGTTTGTGTTTTGTGGTATTGTAAAAATGGAAAACAATCTACGTTTATTGAAGGTAAGAAATTGTGAAATGTGAATACCGTTTTCCATTGAAGCCTGTTTACATTAAACGGACTAAAATAATATATTTTTTTATTTATTTCTTTTAGTGACCAATTTTATTTCGTGAAATTGACCAATCAATCCCATCAACTCCATCATTTTATCAAATATATAACAATATGTTTGCAATAAAAAAGTGGGTACCGTATTGATCTTTTAAAATTATAAATTTTTTTCACTCCTAGTTTTCTTAAAACCAAGAGCGGTATGGGTTTGTTGGAAGATTCACCTTGAAGTTGCGAAGTGGCGTTGGCATTAAATTGCATTTTTGTTTTACCTGCCTTTTTCAGTTTGAACCCAAGTAGAGAGCAGTATATCTGGTATATAAACTAATGAGCTGAATTATGTAATGGTAAAAAACTTCTTTCTTTTGGATTTAAAAATATGAAAATATTCGAAAATAATAAAAATATGTATTTTCCATTTATATTTTGTTCTATTTCCAGAATTTGCAAAGTATCATCAATATAATACCAAATATTACATTGCTTTCCCATTATTTTTGTCTTTGATTGGTTCAAATTTTAATAGACGATTTTAATGTGTGGAAATTTTGGAAAGGAATTGTTACTAAAATTAAATTACCGAGCTCTTTAATAAACCTGTTTATGCTAAAAGACTACAACTGCAAAAGAAGATTATAAATCTGCAACCTGGAACTAAGAATTGAACTTGATATTCTATGCAGGTAATGTTTAACAAAATTAACTTTTAATTGAACAAAATTAAATTCGAATTATTCTGTTTACTTTCAGAAAAACTAATTTAGCTTACAGGCTGCTGATTTGTTGGAAATCTAGGCGCATCTACATATTAGAAGGAACAAGCTAACATGGTTATTATTATAAGGAAGATTTTATTTTTTCACCCTATAGTTGTTACTGATAGTAATTGTATTTGTAAGTTATGTTAGAACAAAACACAAATGACAAGAACCAAATTTATTTGTCTATTGCATAATTCAACAAGTATATACAGCACTAAGTTCGGCCGGGCCGAATCTTAAATACCCACCACCATGAACCAAATATTAGGGTTTCCTTTGAAATTTCAGGAGGGCTTGAGGACTTGAGAACACTTCCCGAAGATAAATTTAAAGATTTCACCTATGAGGACTATATCAGATTCTGGATTCATAAGAACCATTTTTGTTTGAGGTTTAGAGGAATCATTAACATCTCTTGTAAGGGTGCAAGAAAATTATAAAATGACGTCTTGATTTGAAATCTTTAATCTGTAGAAGTAAAATCTGGAAATTTTACATTGAATTTCAAGCAATTTTCATGATCAGTGCGCCTTGTACACCCTCAAGAAGTGAAGTCGGTCTATATGTAGGCATTACCAAATGGACCGATAAAAACTTAATCCGATATACGTTTTTGTGAGCCTAAAACACCAGAATACTTACAATTTCAGGCAAATCAGATAAAAACTACGGTTTCTAGAAACCCAAGGAGTTAAATCGGGAGATCGTTCTTATGGAGACCATACCAAAACATGGACCGATACTCACAATTTTTGGCACACGTATTTGTGGTCCTACAATACCTCTAGATTTCCAATTTCAGGTAAATTGAATAAAAACTACGGTTTCTATAAGCCCACGAAGTAAAATCGGGAGATCGGTCTATATGGGGGCTATACCAAAATATGGACCGATACTCACAATTTTTGGCGCACGTATTTATGCTCCTACAATACCTCTAGATTTCCAATTTCAGGTAAATTGAATATAAACTGCGGTTTCTATAACCCCAAGAAGTAAAATCGGGAGATCGGTCTATATGGGGGCTATACCAAAACATGGACCGATACTCACCATTTTTGGCACACCTCTTTATGGTCATAAAATACCTCTAGATTTCAAATTTCAGGCAAATTGAATAAAAACTACGATTTCTATAAGCCCAAGACCCCAAATCGGCAGGTCGGTTTGTATGGGGACTATATCAAAACCTGGACCGATATAGCCCATCTTCGAACTTGACCTGCCTGTAGACAAAAGAGGAGTTTGTGCAAAATTTCAGCTCGGTTCCAGAGAAAAAATTGAGAGATCTAATTTGATACAATTAGATATGAGTAGATCTGAAAAATGGTAAGATCTAATCATATCTAATTACTATGGAATTAGATCTGATCAGATCTCAAAATTGACCTAGATCTAATGTCTTAGATGTAATTATATCTGTCCCTATATATTATTGGATCTGATGTTAGATCTGGTCATATATGGAATTATATACATTTATATCTA
The DNA here is from genome assembly GCF_050003625.1 of Haematobia irritans. Taxonomy (NCBI): domain Eukaryota; kingdom Metazoa; phylum Arthropoda; class Insecta; order Diptera; family Muscidae; genus Haematobia; species Haematobia irritans. The sequence goes on along the minus strand of NC_134398.1, from coordinate 76,575,828 downwards.
ATTCTATCTCATCATATGTTGGTATATCTGATTACATCTAAAGGGGCCAATTTTGAGATCTTATCATATCTGGTTAGATCCTTCAATTTTTACACGGGTTGCTTCATTATTGAAGACTGTAGCGTGGACGTGGACGGACATCGTTATATCGTCTTAGAATTTCTCCCTGATCAAGAATATATATACTTTATATAGTCGGAAATCGATATTTCGATGTGTTACAAACGGAATGACAAACTTATTATACCCCCGTCACCATTGGTGGTGGGTATAAAAAATAATAAAATATTAAATATGTTTTATAAGAAACACATATTTTCTTTTATTTCAAATAAAACTAAATACGATTTTGGGGTCGCAATATATAAGTTTTTTGATCGAAATTTATAGCCAATTTTAATTAATTATTTAATTGAATGAATCAAATAGTTGATTGATTTTTGTCGCGAAATTAATTAAAATTTTAATTGATTAAATTAAAACTGTGATTGAATTTTATGTTAAAAATCAATCACGCTTTTAATTGATTCAATCACACAATTAATTGATTCCGTGACAAAAGTCAATTAAATTTTTAATTAAAAATCGTGTTGGTTTTCAATCAAAATGGGTGATTGATACTATCATTTTCGTGATTGAAGACATTTCAATTAAAAAAATGATTGAATCCGCAATTTTCGTGATTGAAATAAAAAAAAAATTGTGTGTAGTCTAACCCCTAGCGAACGAAGAGAGGAAGCCATTAGGAATATATGGAAAGCTAAATTTGACGCTAAATAAAAACATCCGATTCAATACAAGGAAGGTGACTTGGTTTTTAATTGAGAGTGCAATGCCAAGGACAGGAGAATCTAGAAAGCTTTATTCAAAGTATCGAGGACCTTATGTTATTAAAAAATTTCTGCGATTTGATAGATACGTCATCGGAGATCTGGAAGATGCGCCAAGCAATCGCCGCAAATTTTCTACTGCGGCCAGCAGCGATAAGATGAAGCCATGGTGTGCATTGTTTCCTGAGATCGATGAAGTGTACCAAGATGAGGCTGGGAAGGATGACACTATGTAACTCGAAGTCAGCTTGGCCGAACTGTCACCCTGTTTTGGCAACCGCGAAAACTTTTTTGGTTGAATTGATGATATGACAACACTAGAGAAGACGAGGACAGTTTTTCGTGAAAAACCCCGAGAAGGAAGACGACTCGATAAGCTCCAGGCCTTTGTGACATTTAATTTCAATTAATTATTAATTTCATTACCTTTGTTAAACTGAATTCTTAACAATAAATTTCTTTTATTTTGTTTTTAATTAAACCACTCGGCTTCGTAATTGACAAGTTTCTATCAATATTTGCTTTAATATAACAGCCTTAAATTGTTCAATGAAGTGCCAGATGATTTAAAAAACATTGTTAATTATTTACTTTTTAAAAGGAGATTAATTTCATATGTAAAACTGAGATTTTAATGTAATTTAATCTAGTTTTTGTATAAAAAAAGAAAGTGTAAAAATAACTATATAAGTTAAATAAATACTGAAAAAAGAGTGACGAATCTGTCTGTGATGGTTGTATTCTATATCAAAATAGAATGGTCAATCCCAAAATTTTGCCTCAACGTATATTAAAACAACTCCACAAAGGACATCAAGGTATTGTTTGTACAAAATCATTGGCTCGAAGCTATGTGTACTGGCCAAATGTAGACAAAGATGTAAACGAACTCATCAAATGATGAGATAGAGTTCCTCATCAGCAGAATCACCACCATGGACGACACTGCATTGCACAGAAGCCAATGAAACGTATTAAAATCGATTTCACTGGTTCAGTAAATCAAGCAACGTATCTTTTGAAAGTCGATGCCTAGTCCAAGTATCCAGTATCAATTCATAAATTTCATATTACAAAAAATATACATGTAACAATAATTATTCAATAATCATAAAAAAAAATATTTTGTTAGTCTATTAAGAAAATATGGTACTATATGGTATGTGACTTTATTGATTGAAGTGGTCCATTAGTTTTCTCTTAAAAAGAGGGTTCGAGAAGTCAAATGACTTTAAGGAAACCGGAAGAGAGTTCCATAACCTACAAATCCTTACAATAAATGACCGCTCATAAATTAACGATGATATTCTCGGCAAAATAATTAATTGATTTCGGGTTAACCTGGAAAAACGAAATGATTGAGCAATATCGAGTGGTGACTGGGTGACGATTGAAACATAGTAGATTCCTGATCTTAACACAGTCCTCAAAGGAACATTGTAGGAATTCCTGAGCAAATGGCGAAACATGATCCCTCATCCTGAGGCCGTAAACATATCTAATAATCCTATTAAAAACAACATGCAGCTTCCTCAGAATGCCTAGACCTGTGCCACAGTATACCTCCAAGCAATACAAAATGTGAGACATTAATAAAGCATGCGAAATCCGTACTTTGACGGTTGTAAGTAAATAACAATCAAAGTTGTATAAACCGCGTAAGGTGCCGCAAATTTTGGAAGAAATATTTGATATGTGTTCCTCAAACAGTCAAGGTAGACTCCTAAGCACCTTATACTCTCAACAAATTGTACAAGAACACCAGTAAAGCTCTGGTCTTATCCGGGTTAAAGTGAAGGCGATTGACGGATGCCCACTGGGCCACACGCGACAAGGTATTATTAATAATAGCCTCATAAGAGCTCAAGTCAACTCTATATCCTATAAAGAGTGAATTAATGTCATCCGCGAAAAGATAAATCCTGCAAACATTGAAATTCGCAACCTGAACAAAATCATTTACATAAATTAGAAAAAGTAAAGGCCCAAGAATTGAACCTTGAGGAATGCCACTAACACATTCCAAAATACTCGACTGCCTACCTCCCAGACCTTCAAATTGTCGCCTTCCTGACAGATACGAAAATATTAAATTAGACGATATTAGAGAAAACCCAAACTGATGAACAAGTTTATCTACCAAAATGTGATGGCACACAGTGTCAAAGGCCTTACTCAAATCCAACGCCACCATAGTGGACATTCTATTACTGTTCAAATTTTCCCTTATCTGCTCCGTAAGCGACAATAGTAACGAACAACCACCTTCGCGAAAGCCAAAATGCCGATTACTTAACAATCCTTCGCAATTCGAGTGACTCAAAATCTGGCCTTCATGATTATCTCCAATAACTTAGAAAGTGCACACTGAATACTAATGGGCCTGCAGTCTTCTACCGAATTTCCCCCTTTTCCTTTTCCAATGGGCGTTACACGTGCAACCTTCCAGTTATCCGGGTAGATGGATGTAGTGAGAATCATGTTAGCCAAAGCGTGAAGATAGGGTTCAATATAATTATAAACAACCTTTAAAAATTTCAATGGTATTAAGTCAGGACCAACTGCAGTCGATTTCAAGCGCGTAAAAGCCGTCCTAAGTTCAGTGCCGTTCCTGTTGGCAAGGCTCTTATTAATAGTAGACATCTCCTTAGTAGTAGAGTTCAATAGTTTCTCAGATAGGGATGCCAGATTTTGAAGAGGCAAAAAGAGTACATTGAGCTTATAAAAAGAGCACATACGAAAAAAATAGAGCACACTTTTTCAAATAACAGAAAAACATTTAATTCCAATTTATTGAAATATAATTCATTTAATTTAAACATAACAAAAAGGTTCATATCATAAACATAAAATAACCTACATTCATCTCAAGCTAATTTTCTTACGATACTTTGTAAGTCATTTTTTGGTGTTTTTGTGAAAAACGTTATTGAAGAAGTTTGTTTACATTTAGAACTGAGTACAAAGTTAAGAAGCAACATCGGCATGCTCTTCTACGACCCTGATATATAAAGTAAAACACTATTTAATTAGAAAATAACGGCTAGGAAAATCTCTTCGTGCGACATTTACGTATTTTCAGTTTACTTTTACCATTTATTGAATCGCGTGGGATTAATATTCGCTGTGATGCATGAAAAGCGCACTTAACTAAAAATAGAGCACTTTTACGTGCTCTTTTGACCTATCTTGTTTTAAGAGCACATTTTGTAAAAAAGAGCACATGTGCTCTTTAAAAGAGCACGTCTGGCATCCCTATTCTCAGACCAAAACCTTCTCTTATGTCTCCGCAAAACTGATTTAACCTTATTCCTGTATTTGCAGTATACTCTCCAATTAACCGGCGTCTTGTCCTCAATAAAGGCCCTAAAAGGCAAATCCCTTAAACGACGCATCTCCCTAACATCAGGATAATTGCAAACGTTTGTACTCTCCTTAGCCCGAACTCTTTTTACAGGGTCATGAAGCCTATTAAGAAGAGTATTAAGAATCTCAAGCTGGTAATTCACATCGTTAGTGTAATAAATCTCATTCCAAGAATCCTGACATAACACACTGTTAACTGCATCGGAATCAATAGATCTGTAGTCCTTATATTCGATCATCCCATTGCGGCCTCGTACAGATATATCAAAACTAAGGAAAATAAACGCGTGATGAGAAATATACGGTACACTACACTGACCAGAACATTTTATCAAATCATTATTACTAACTAGCGCGAAATCAATCAATGAAGTAGTATTATGAACTTGGTCATAATGCGTAGGCAACATATTATGATAATAGGTAAGACTTTCTAACATCAAACATGTTAGTGTTGAAATCACCCAACACTACCATGTTCTCGTGCATACACCTAGGTTAGGTTAGGTTAGGTTAGGTGGCAGCCCGATGTATCAGGCTCACTTAGACTATTCAGTCCATTGTGATACCACATTGGTGAACTTCTCTCTTATCACTGAGTGCTGCCCGATTCCATGTTAAGCTCAATGACAAGGGACCTCCTTTTTATAGCCGAGTAAGAACGGCGTTCCACATTGCAGTGAAACCACTTAGAGAAGTTTTGAAACCCTCAGAAATGTCACCAGCATTACTGAGGTGGGATAATCCACCGCTGAAAAACTTTTTGGTGTTCGGTCGAAGCAGGAATCGAACCCACGACCTTGTGTATGCAAGGCGGGCATGCTAACCATTGCACCACGGTGGCTCCCTGCATACACCTAAGATCAACAAGTAGGACATCCAGCCCATCCAGATTACCATGCGGAGCATATATCACTCCTAACACCACTTTATTGCTATTCCCGCCGATCTCTATAAATAATGCCTCATAACTTGAAGGATCAGAGTGCCTAAATATCTCCTTAGCTACAATTCCATTCCGAATATAAAATGCCACTCCTCCACCTTTCATGCTCAACCGGTCATTCCGTATGACAAAATAATTGTGAATACCAATAGAGCCGTCCGAAATGTGTGGCTTAAGCCAAGTCTCCGAAATCGCCACTACATCAAAAAAGGATTCAATTAATACCAACTTAATCTCATCAAATTTCGATGTTCTGTAATTCGGGTTTAAGCTCTAAACATTAATATGACCAACTTTCAAACAATAAATGGTTGTCACTGACAATAGGACCCATATTTTCCATCAAGACCAAAAAATAAAATAATTATTATAATTTGAAATATAACTAACAACTATGTATAATAAAATATAATTAACAATAAGTACAATAGAAATACAATATGCAAAAAATTTCAACAAATAATGATATTTAATAGTGCAGCTCAACAAATACTGATTAGCAAAAAAATCATTAGAAAAGGTTTTGAATTTCCTGTCTCAATATCATTAAAAGTTGTGTCACCAGTACACAACTAAAATGATAAGCTTATAGGTAGAATATTTAAAAAATAAATTCTGTATTCTGTTTAACATAATTAAGCAGAATAGAATTAAAGATCATTGTGAAATACTCAAATAAGATTTTTAATACTTTAACTCAAGTACTACATACTGCAGTTTCTATAGATATCCGCTTTCTGTTTAAAATGTAAGTAGAACTGGTCATATCTGAAAGTTTTCTCGTTCCCATCCTCAAAAGTGATTTTGATTTTAGCTACATCCAAATTCAGCGTACGGAATTTCTTGAAAGTCTTTGATTTCCGAAGTTTACGACATATAAACGCAAGTTTGGCAGCTCTCACCGTCAAATGATCATTGGGAAAAATTCTTTTTTGTATATCAGTCGAAGCAATGTCTGTGAGATGCAGTGACCCTTTTTTAAAATAGTTGCTCATGATAAGATCTCTCTTAATAACCGAATTCATTCTCAATAAAACAGAGTGGCCTTTATTTATGAAAAAGCATGAATCGATGTCAGCTTCTACCACATTCACACCAATAAACTGCATCATTTTCTATACGATATCCATCAAGTTAGGCTGATTCTTCTCCAGTCCGTTTATCAAAATATCTTTCCGATTCAAACGCTTTTGCAGCATTTCATTTTGATCTTCCAAGATCTCAAACTTTTTAATAGTAGTTGTTTCAATTTTTTCGATTTTGGTTATGCATTTATTGATGTCATTCCAAAGCTCCTTGACTTGAGAAGCTAATTCAACCTCGACTTTGGCAAGAATTGAATCAAATTTAAGTTGTATATCTTCCATTCCTTTCCGCAACTCATCAAGTATAGCGTCATTGCCCCTTTTAGGACTTCCAAGGCAATTAGGACAAATATATCCGAGCATGCCTTTGCTTTTAGAGATTACATTAATTTCATCAATAGTTATGCCAGCACAATTTGCATGGAACCATTTAAGACATACGGTACAACAAACACTCGCTTGAGACTTGCAAATATTTTTCCCACAAGAAGATAGTGCACACGCATCAGTTGGAGCCATGTTTACAGCAGAAGCACTACAGCATATAAATAATAAACAGACCCCATGTGTTATTTTGAGGTTAAGTAACTGATAATTTTAGACAACTTTTTTTCAGGCGTAGAACTTGGGAAAGTCCACTGAATTCCTTTGCATCGAAGTTAAGAAAGCCGTTCTTTGTATTTCACAAGTGGTAGTAGATCTTTTTCTACTGTCTTTATTGCATATAATCGCAATTTGTTTAGCCGGTCACTATTGTTTATCTGATCAATACGGCGTTGCCAGACAAAAAATTTGGACATGCTTTTCAAGCTAAAATCAAGATTCAATGCAACGCCGAGGATTTTTGAGATCGGTGCAGAAGTTTATGGTAAGGTGTATAAACAAAACAAAATTTTCTGGCCAACTGGAGTAAAAAATAAACAAATTCGAAATATTAACTACGAAGTCCATGAAATCACATGCAAATCAACTTCGTTTGCGGCATTGAGACTCAAAAACAAAATTGGTAACAAATATTACATCATGGCTGGATGGTTTGATATTAGCCGTGAGACTCATCAGTCATGTGAAGAACTATCGGAATGTATACTATCAAATGTGTCACACAGTGGAACAACCGGGAGCTCCAGAAGATCCAAAAGCACCTACACAATCATCAACAAGCAGGGAAACGAACTATTATCAATTTCATTGATGCATTCTAGTCGTTCTTGACGTTTATTGTTTGGTAAGACGCACGCACACTCACGAAAATAAAATTTATTCTGACGTACGAAAATGTCGTGACTCACGAAAAATAACGTAAATATGTAACGATATGCTTAATTTTTTTAAAGAAAAGGGTATTCAAATAATGACATACACTCACCAACAAAACGGGGTCTCAAAACGCGGTCTCTTCTTGGTTGCACTTTTGGATATTACTTACTATTGCGTACTGTTCTTCATCTTTTTAAGATTATGCCATCAAGAAACCCAGAAGTTCTAGTAAATAAATATTCATTTTTAAATTCAACGAGAAAAGTTCAAATTGACGTCCCTCAGATACATTCGATATATGAAAAGTCTTTTTTGATTTGAGTTCTTTCTTTTTGGAGTTATTTGCCTAATTCACTAAGAAACTTTTTCTTTTTCTTAGCAATCATATAAGAGAAATATTTTGGATCATGTTAATAACACACATTCTTAATGAATTATGTTCCAAATTGTTGTTCTGGTTATTGAGTTTCTATTTAATTTTTCAATACTCTGGTGGCAGGTGGCCATGTTAATTTACATGTAATTAAAATCGATAAGGAATTAACCGTTATTTAAGCAATACCACAATTTAGTCATAGTAGGTAATCTTACAATACATGTATTATAGGCTTCCTATGCATTGATGTAACGATCACTGGAATGCACTTAAAAGTTTACGCACTTACCAGGCTCGAAATCTTGGAAGTTTGATTTTAAAAGGGACATAAACTCTGAAAAATTACTAGTGTATACTGACGCAGACTGGGCGTCGGATCAAGGTGATAGAAAATCAACGAGCGGTTAGGTATTCTTCGTTTTTGGATACCCAGTATCATGGTGCAGCAAAAAATAAAGCACAGTAGCTTTATTGTCTGACGAAGCCGAATATATTGCACATAGTGGGGCTGTATCCGAAGGTATGCGGATATAATTTTAGAAGATCTAGCCATTTTCCAAAAGAGTGACAATTTTGCTATTTTAGAGGATAATGCTGAATTCATTGCAATGTGCGAATAATTAAGAGAGCAAAACATATTGATATAAAACACCACTTCCTACGTGACCACATAAACAGAGGCAAAGAGATTATAAAATCAGTTTCAAAAAAGAATCAATTAGCAGATATTTTTACTAAATTATTGGATAATGGATCTTTTAATGCAATTCGAAATCTTTTAAAACAGTCGAAATGTGAGGGGGAGTTGTTACTTGTATATTCTATAAGTTGTTTATTAATTGGTACTGGAGTATAATAAATTGCTACTGACAAAGGGTTGTAGAGCTCGACCGAAGCGATGTTCTTCGCTTCGATGTTCAACAATTGCACAAAAAAAAAAAAAAAAAAAACAATAAAGAGTAATTCAATCCATGTCTTAAAATATTCTTTTAGAACAGACTTTTTAATATTCAAGATTCAGTAGTTTGATAATATAATGACAAGGATTGTTTACAATTTTTTTTTGTACTGGGTGTTTTGAGTGAAACAAATTCAACACTGGCACAATTCGATATGAAATAAATTATTCAAAAAGCTTCGGCTTCGATTAATCGGCCTCTTGACGCCGGTTATCGATTTTTGACCGAATGCCGAAGCCGATTCTTCGGTCGAGCTCTACTATGGATTAGAAGTGACATCTGTTACATTTGCATCTAATTTCCCCCGAGTTTGCCAAATTATACATGTTCACCAATCAGGTGAATTCAGCAATGCCTCTAAAAATAGATTTCAATCAGTTGTTGCAGTAATGTAATAACAAATTGAAACCGAAACAAGTAAGTAAAGTCTAAAGTCGGGCGGGGCCGACTATATTATACCCTTCACCCCCTATGTAGGCCAAAATTTGTGTTACATCTCAACTACTTCACATTTGCTGGAAGCTATATAAAGGAGACAATTTTTTTACTTCTACAAAATCTTTAGAATTAAAATTTAAATCGGCTAACGCTATCCAGTTAATTGGAGGAAACTTCCATTGAAAATGGGTCTAAAATGTGTAACAGTCTACCATATTTCCCCAACTCTGGTGTACGTATATATGGGAGCTATATATAATCTAAACCGATTTTGACTAAATTTGACATGTATAGTTAGAATAATAATTCTGCTATCTATGCGAAATTTCACGTAAATGGGAGTATAACTTTGGCCCCCCTGGTCATATGAGTGCAAGATATATATGGGAGCCATATCTAAATCTGAACTGATTTCAACCAAATTAGGCACAATTACCGATACTACTAAACGCACTCCTTGCGCGAAATTTGAAGCAAATCACGGCAAAACCCTGGATTTTGAAGCCATATAAGTTCAAATCGGACGAAAGATATATATGGGAGCTATATCTAAATTTGAATCGATTTTGACCTTATTTGGCACATATAATAGTATCGTTAAAAGTACCGCTTGTGCAAAATTTGAAGTAAGTCAGTGCAAAACTCTGGCTTTTGAGACCATATAAGTCCAAAACGCACTCCTTGTGCAAAATTTGAAGCAAGTCAGGGCAAAACTCTGTTTTTTGAGGCCATATAAGTCCAAATCGGACGAAAGATATATATATAGGAGCTATATCTAAATCTGAACCGATTTTAACAAAATTTGACACACTTAACGATAGTATTAAACGTACCCCTTGTGCAAAATTTGAAGCAAATCACGGCAAAACTCTGGCTTTTGTCGCCATATAAGTTCAAATCGGACGAGAGATATATACGGGAGCTATATCTAAATTTGAACCGATTTCTATCAAATTTACCAAGCATTGGTAGAATGTCAATTCTACCCTCTGTGCAAAATTTCACGAAGATCGGTAATAAACTTTGGCCTCTGTGGTCATATGAGTCTAAAGCGGACGAAAGATATATATGGGAGCTATATCTAAATCTGAACCGATTTGGCTGATATTTTGCAAGATTTTCGAGATTTATAAAATATTTGGATGTACGGTATTTCAAGAAAATCGGTTGATAAACACGCTAACTATGACCAAATCGGGGATAAATATATATGGCAGCTATATCTAAATCTGAACCGAATTTTTCCAAAACCAATAGCGATTGTCTCTGTCCCAAGAAACGCCCCTATGCCAAATTTGAGGACGATCGGACTTAAATTTCGAGCTGTACTTTGTGCACAAAATTACATATACAGACAGACGGACGGACAGACAGACAGACAGACGGACATCGCTAAATCGACTCGGAAGTTAATTCTAAGCCGATCGGTATACTAAAAGATGTGTCTATGAACACTATTTCTTGGCGTTACATACAAATGCACAAACTTATTATACCCTGTACCACAGTAGTGGTGAAGGGTATAAAAAAAAGATTAAGGGATTGTAGCTATATGAGAAGATGATATACAGTGGTGTTGATTCAACTTGGGAGAAATGATTCTCGTATGTAATATCCATAAGAAATTAGCATATAAGACCCAAATTGAATCATCTCACCCAGCCAGATCTTACTAGAGACTATGTGGATTAGCCAACACTGAAACATATGTATAGTCAGGCTTGTAAGATGGGTATCTGGCATTTTCTTTTCAATAGCATAATAATTAGTAATTAGTAATATTAGTAACATAGACTCATAGAGGCCCTATTCGTTACAAAATATATTATTGGTTAAACTTCAAATATTTCTTAAAAACTAACAATAATAATTAAAAAATAAATAAATATGATATCTATAACGTATCTCTATATCCTACTGACAAATCAATTTTACCTTAAAATTTAATGAGACCGTTATTGTAAACTACTAAATTTCTAAAAGTAAAAATAATAACAATGATAATAAAAATACAAACAAAAATTTTGATTACATGGCACTAATGCTCTAATGCTGCTTTGATCAGCTGTACTTTAGCAAAATGAATTTCTAGGTCCATGATGTATAGCGATTATATTGTGCCATTATACTTGTACCGGTACATTTGGTTCCCCACCATACCGTTGTGTTTAATATCCAATGTCAATTAGCCCTAACTTGGGCCCAATTGTTAATGGCAACACATATTTCTCGAACATTCTGCGTCCTTACATAGGCAATTTTTCTGTTGCACATATGAACTGTTGTAGTATTAGGCCCTCTTATAATACTTCCAAGTTTGATGATTTAAAAGCAGTGTTCGGAGGTTCGGGTTTTGATGCCATTGGCATCTCTGAAACTTGGCTAAATGAGAATGTGTCGAGTTGTGCTGTTGAGTTACCTGGCTATAGGTTTATTAGGAATGATCGGTCTGGTACTCGCAGGGGTGGTGGTGTGGGTATATACATTTCTCGCAAATTTGTTACTAAGGTTGTTTTCCGAAGTTCAAGTCCAGTTGCGGAGTCTGTTTTTATTGAGCTACATTTGGGGAGCGTAAGGGTTTTGTTTGGTGTGGTGTATCTGCCGCCACCAGCTGACATACATTCATTTGAGGATCTTCATTCGGAACTATTTTTGAACTATTCCAACATCATTGTTGTGGGAGACTTTAATCTTAACCAGTTTGACTTGGCTAAGTCGGCTTCAGTCCGTTCGTTTTGTGCTAGGAATAATTTGTCAATTTGTCACAATTCAGTTCCCACACACTATGATGTGCAACATAAGTCAACATCACTAATTGACTTTTTTCTTATCAGTAACCCATCTTTGATAAATTTCTCTTCCCAGGTGCAATGCCCTGGTATTTCCCACCATGCGCTGGTTTTTGCTTCTTTTGCCTTACATTCGGCAGCCAATGATGACTATGTTGAATACAGGGACTTTAGGAGGATGGACTGGGATGGGATTGCGAGATTTTGTGATTCCTACAATTTTTCAAATATTTTGGATGAACAGGATGTGGATTCGAAATGTTTTTTGTTCTCATCTTTAATTGACACCTTGTTCGGTTTTGTGCCGACTAGAAGATGTGTACGAAGGACTGATGATTGTTGGATGAAGTTGAGAACTGTTATTTATGCGCGGTCGCTGAGGGACTTGTCTTTTTCTACGTATTTGGCCGATCCATCTGAATATAACTGGAAGGTGTTTTGCAAATATAGGAATCGGGCGAAAGCGGTAGTCAGAAGGGAGAAAAGGAGACATTTTGCAAAATTATTTGCCAGCTTGGACACCTCGGGTATGTGGAGACTGCTTAAGGAGGCTGGATGCTCGAGATCGGTTAATGTGGCTTTTGACTGTGATATTGAGACTTTGAATGAGCATTTTGTGCGAACGCCATTGGATAACGTAGAGTCACACGAACTACCTTTTGATCATTCGGATGGGGATGATGGCTTATTTTCTTTTAGAAGTGTTGATGAATACGATGTTGTGTTGGCCCTGAAAAAGGTAAGATCAGGAGCGATGGGGACAGATGGGATACCTATTCACTTCTTGAAGTTGGTGTATCCATTTATCGCCCTTGTCTTGTTAGATTTAGTCAATTCGATACTTACTACTTCGACGTTTCCTATTCTATGGAAGAAAGCGCGGGTTGTTCCGATTCCTAAGTCGGCCAGAGTTAGGGGTCCGGAAGATTTGAGGCCCATATCAATACTCCCGGCAGTTTCGAAGATAGTGGAGCTCTTAATAAAGGACCAAGTATTGTCGCAAACTAGAAACGCAATCTTCAATTCACAATATGCTTTTCGTGCTGGACACAATACTACATCTCTTCTTGTGCACTTGACGGACACTGCTAGAAGGTGTGAGAATGAAAAAAGGTTGTCTATTCTTGTGTCCCTGGACTTAACCAAAGCTTTTAATTCTATTTGTTATACTACGATGATTAATAAGCTCAGGAATAACTTTAATTTTTCTAATTCGGCGTGTAAGTTGATATGGTCCTTTTTGACTGGTAGGTCGCAATTTGTAGAGATGAATTGTGCTGTGTCTAGCAATCTGGGGTTATCATCGGGTGTACCCCAAGGCACTGTCCTGGGACCCCTTTTATTCATTTTGTATATAAATGACCTCCCTGATTGTGTGGATAGCAGATTTTGTACCCCGTTTTTGTTTGCGGACGACATATTTTTACATTTTAGTTCTGCACGGAATTGCCCTGATTTATTGCGTGATAATATACAATCTTGCCTCGATCGGATTTTTCAATGGTCGGCAGTGAATGCGTTGGCCGTTAATCCGGTCAAATCTAAAGCTATCGCATTTTGCTCTTCGAGTCGTTATTTCAATTATGGATTATTTATTGATGGGACTGCTATCGAATTTGTTAGTCAATTTAGTTGTCTTGGAGTTATTCTAGATGAGCAGCTACGCTTTTTGTCCCACATAGAATCTGTCCAGCGTAAGGTTTTGAGTGTTCTACGAAGGATTTATTCTACTAACATTTATTTGCCACTTGGTGCTAAGTATCGTATAGCTTGGTCGCTACTCATGCCGCAGGTACTATATGGACTCGAGGTTTATTCGGGCACTACATCTAACAATATTGACTTACTTGGACGTATTGTTAATTCTGTGGCGAGATTTGTCTTTGGCGTTAGGAGAAGGGAACATATATCGGGTTATGTAAGAGAATTGTTAGGATGTTCTTTCAGGGATTTCGTTAAGATTCGCGCAGTGTATCTTTTCTATAGGACGCTTAAGTGCGGAGTAGTTTTACCACTGTGTAATGCATTTTCTTTTATTCGGTCTGCAAGGGTTAATCATATTGATATTCCTCTGAGTAGGTGTAGTACCTTCGATAGATCTTTTCTGATTCGTGTGGCACGTTGTTGGAATTATTTGCCTATTGAATTACAGACTTTTACACACTCTAATAATGCTTTTAGACGTAAGCTTTTGCAGCATTTTTCGGGTGATACTGAATGATTCTCTATTTTTGTGTTGCTTTAACATGGATAATTGGGCATATTTTAGTGTTCATTTTTTTAAATGTATTTATAAATGGCTGGGGAGCCAAATATACTATGGTTAAGTAATTTTTTTTTTTGTAATTTAGGTAATCTAGATTTTAAGTTTTTGAATTTAATTATTTTCTATAATTCAGGTATTTTGTTTTGCTATGTAATACGTTTTTTTTGGCCCTAGGGCTTTTGTATTACTTTGTGGATTAATAAATAAATAAATAAATAAATAAATAAAATTATTAAACTAATAAAAAATAAAAAAATAAAAAAAAACAATTAAATTATTAATAAAACTAAAACTAAAAATTTAAAAATTTATTTAAAAAATTATTGGGCATAATTAACAATTGTGTACATTAAATAATTTATGGCAATTACTCTTGATGATAATGAATTTAATTATATTTGTACTAATACTTTTACCGATTTAATGAAATGAATTGATTTTATTTATTATTAATCCCAGATAACAACTACTAAAATAACATGAGATATCAATTACAAATCATTAAGAATAAGGTATTCTTGGAGGTTTCTTTTTTATAATATATTTTGTAACGAATAGGGGCCTCTATTAGGCTATGTTACTAATAAAGTTGAAATAAATAAATAAATAAATAATACCAATTCCTTAATCTTCATGTCCAATTAGCTCGCATTTAAAATTGTAATTGTAATGTACGGTATTTCAAGAAAATCGGTTGATAAACACGCTAACTATGACCAAATCGGGGATAAATATATATGGCAGCTATATCTAAATCTGAACCGAATTTTTCCAAAACCAATAGCGATTGTCTCTGTCCCAAGAAACGCCCCTATGCCAAATTTGAGGACGATCGGACTTAAATTTCGAGCTGTACTTTGTGCACAAAATTACATATACAGACAGACGGACGGACAGACAGACAGACAGACGGACATCGCTAAATCGACTCGGAAGTTAATTCTAAGCCGATCGGTATACTAAAAGATGTGTCTATGAACACTATTTCTTGGCGTTACATACAAATGCACAAACTTATTATACCCTGTACCACAGTAGTGGTGAAGGGTATAAAAAAAAGATTAAGGGATTGTAGCTATATGAGAAGATGATATACAGTGGTGTTGATTCAACTTGGGAGAAATGATTCTCGTATGTAATATCCATAAGAAATTAGCATATAAGACCCAATAATAATTTATACATGTTATTTTTTGCTATGTATATAGACTTCGTCACTATGGTCATGTTTCTCGTTTTGTATAATCAGTTTTGAGCTTCCCATTTGTTTCTCTGGTTGATGTCAAATTGATACCTCTTTTTTAAGGGATTTGGTTAGCCACCCCTTTTAAGAAGTAGTTTTGTTTTTAGTAGAACAAGTAGGAACCCCCAAATTGTTATAAAAATCATATACGTTTATTATTGTTATTATACATATCAACTATTGATAATTTGGTTTGCAATATAATTTTTTGGCCGTTGAGCTAAAGGCAGTGTGAAATAAATGAAATGAAATATTTGGTACACATTAAAATTTAATGATGAGATTTGATACTTGTCTCAAATAAATGTCCAAAGTGGGATTGGGCGACTAATTAAAGTAAACGGTAATGTATGGAACTGTGATTTATGACCATAACGATCGGGAAGCTCAATGAAGGATTTGAGATGTCAAAGGAGATTGCGGAATATAAGCCAGATGAGTGGCTAATCGAACACCTGGGTTCAAATCGCTACACGCGCTTCATATATCATCATCTTTACCAAATATAACACCGACAGCACCACAACACCATGAATTTGTTCCATAGTATCTGTTAACTTGTCAATATAACAAAATCGTTTCGCGACACCACCTAGAATGCCACATTACAGAAATGAATGTACCTTTCTATTTTGTGCTGTCTCCCAAACGACTGATTATCTAAGTGAGCCTGAAGTATCAGACAGCAACTATATCCTAACACAACATGAATGAGAATGCAACATTGCCTGCGTATAACATACTTGCCATACGCTATGTTTTGTACTTGAATTTTCTTACTTAAGTGTCTAAAACGAGAACCTGAAAACCCTCATATTCACAACATTTATATGTATATCTAAAACAAACAACTTACACAGAAATAAAAGTTGTTATAGGCCTTACGACAGTATATTGTAGGATTCCGTGTTTGCAGTTAAGTATGAATTCTCGGCCCATAACCCAAGGACGCATGCAGCACAGAGGAAAGAAGTGGTGTACTTGGGGTTTATACTCCATTGATGCTTCCAAATCCATGCCCAAATTTAAATAATTTAGTAAATAAACCATAAAATTATATATGACATAAGCTTCGTAGCATTCACGAAGTGAATCAACATATATAGAATGCTTTGGAAAAAACAATCCGATCCACTAGAAGAAAAATATATTATGCTTCGATTTGTTTGTAAACTTGTAATTCTTACCGCGTTTAGTGCATATATGGGCACCATCCACAATATACGTATTATATGTTTCTGCAAAATCGGTTTTGTGAAATGAATAACATGCTGAATAATGTGCCATATACTAACTGGCACAGCAGACAGAACAAATAAACCACCAATTAATATCAATTGATCTATACGTTCAAAGCCATCTTTCAATGAGTTCAATATGAGCAATGGTACCACGATTATGGCAAAGATTCCGTAAGTAACAATAAGCAAGGGTCTTATCCAAATCCTCCATTCCTCGCAAAATCTCCTAAGAGAATAATTTTGACACATTGCGAGGTAGAGCTCCTTTCAGATCTGTGAAGCACTGTAATTTTAAAAAGTATGTGCGGTTTTTTTAATGTCTAATATAAATATGTTGGCACTTTTTCTTATTGTATTCACTTTCTGAATTTATCTACACATTGTTTTCTCTGTAACATTTTTTGTTATATATCTGATTACAATTCATTTTATATGATGCTCCCAAAAATTTCTATGAAAAAATAAATTATATTCCTATTCCAATTGTGATTTTTGCGAAATAAAATTGACGATATCACAACAATAAGAGTATGCAGCTGGGAGTTATTTTTCAACGGCGCAACAATTTTAAACCCAAAGACTTGTTCTTGCTTATGCTCTTTACAGACTATCAGTTATTCCGGACGACAGTGCTCGTGTCGAACATATCCCATATATTGTGCACATTATAAGTTAAGTCCGAAGGCATAATCGATACTGCTGCATGTTTATGGGATCGACAAAAAATTAACCCATTATTTAGTCATCGCCGACAAGTCGTATCGATCCGACACACTGTAATGCACTTTACAGATTATCAGTTATTCCGGACGGAATGTCGGTGTTTGTAAAGAATCTTGCAGTGTGTCGTGTCGATACGACTTGTCGGCGATGACTAAATAATCGGTAAATGTGTTATCGATCCCATAAACATGCAGCAGTATCGATTATGCCTTCGGACTTAACTTATAATGTGCACAATATATGGGATATGTTCGACACGATCACTGTCGTCCGGAATAACTGATAGTCTGTAAAGCGCATAAGACAAACAACGACATTCCGTCCGGAATAACTGATAGTCTCTAAAGCGCATTCCCAATAAACAAAGCATTGGAGAAATGCTTATATTCCAATACGCTTTCAAACATTTTTTCAAAGAATTAGCTTAGAATTCAATTTGGGAAATTGTTGAGAAAATCGCGTTTCTCAACAGTAGAATTCGACAAATTAGTAACTATTTCTCTGGGGATTTACCATCAAATTGATATGGCGTTACCTACGAAAAATTTCATCCTTGTGTTTGTTGGGTTAGGTAAAAGTGCACGACTTTAGGTTCACACACGTTCGTTATTTCATGAGCCTACCCAATAAACACAAGCCTTGGAGAAATACTTATATTCAATACGCTTTCAAACATTTTTTCAAAGAATTAGATTAGAATGTTATTAGAGAAATAGTTGAGAAAATCGCGTTCTCAACAAAAAACAGACATTACCCTCAACAGTAGAATTCAACACGTTTGCAACATTTTCTCAACATATTTCCAACAACTTTTCAAACTAAATTTCATTTAAGGCTTCAAACCTATTGGAAATTTGTTGAAAGCAAGCAATTTGCAAGGCCATTTGAATTAATGTAGATGATGGGATTCACTATCAAAATGATATGACGTTACCTATGAAAAATGCTCATCCTTGTGTTTGTTGGGTATGGAAAAGAGGAAGCATATAGACATCTTGTTAATGCGCTTTACAGACTATCAGTTATTCCGGACGGAATGTCGGTGTTTGTGATGCTCTTGCAGGACTATCGTTATTCCGGACGAAATGTCGGTGTTTGTAAAAGAATCTTACAGTGTGTCGGATCGATAGAGATTTGTCGTCGATGACTAAATAACCGGTAAATGTGTTATCGATCCAATAAACATGCAGCAGTATCGATTATGCCTTCGGACTTAACTTATAATGTGCACAAATAAGAATATGGTCGACACGAACACTGTCGTCCGGAATAACTGATAATCTGTAAAGCGCATAAATAATTGGCAAATGTGTTATCGATCCCATAAACATGCAGCAGTATCGATTATGCCTTCGGACTTAATTTATATGGTGCACAATATATGGATATGTGGACACGAGCACTGTCGTCCGGAATAAGTGATAAATTAGCACAATAATTTGCCATTGTGAATGGAAGAAGTGTCACTTTCCAAATTCATCGGCTGTGAGACTATCAATATATATATATTGTTACAAATTTGATAATTATAGATATAAGTTTATTAAATTAGTTTCCGTTAATTTAAAATTTCAAATTGTAACGATAAAATTTCGCTATCACTTGTTGGAATCATCTATTCATTTTCTAGTATTTTCCTGAATTTCTTTTATGTTCTTTTGTTTGCTTACTGAAATGTTAGTTCTTACTCTCTCATAGAATAGCAACCCCTTTGCTTTGTTATTCTGCATTCTCATTTCATCTCATTGTCTATTGTCATTGTTGTTGTAGTAAGCGAGCATATATCTATGTGAGTGTGTATGTGTTTGGCAGCCACCAGACGAATAACTTAATGATCGTAGATCCTTCTAGCATTGTCTAAGAATGTTCTGGCTTTGCCAGAATGTTGTAGTGCTACCAGAATGTTCTCGTATTGCCACACCGTCATATATAAAAGCGCTCGCATGCTGCTAACGAGTCAGTCTTAATTAAAGCGTCAAACGAATAACTTCAGTGTGACGAATTGTAAAGTGTGAAGTCATAGTAAATAAATTGTAGATTGTCGTTATTTAAAGGAACTGTGTTTTAATTGTCGGGTAATTATATATATATATTATAATATATATATATATATATATATATATATATATTATATATATATATATATATATATATATATATATATATATATATATATA